>NW_024058311.1:0-59426 GCF_016432855.1 Salvelinus namaycush
ATTGTAGTGCAATTGGACCAGGTAAAAGGTCTTCACCTCTGATTGTAGGGAATTGGACCAGGGTAAGGCTCTTCCATCTCTGATTGTAGGGAATTGGACCAGGTAAGGTTCTTCCCCTCTGGTTGTAGGGAATTGGACCAGGTAAGGTTCTTCAATCTCTGATTGTAGGGAATTGGACCAGGTAAGGCTCTTCCCCTCTGATTGTAGGGAATTGGACCAGGTAAGGCTCTTCCTCTCTGATTGTAGGGAATTGGACCAGTTAAGGTTCATCCCCTCTGATTGTAGGGAATTGGACCAGGTAAGGCTCTTCCATCCTCTGATTGTAGGGAATTGGACCAGGTAAAGCTTCCTCTCTGATTGTAGGGAATTGGACCAGGTAAGGCTCTTCCCCTCTGATTGTAGGGAATTGGACCAGGTAGGTTCTTCCATCCTCTGATTGTAGGGAATTGGACCAGGTAAGGCTCTTCCATCCTCTGATTGTAGGGAATTGGACACGGTAAGGCTCTTCCATCCTCTGATTGTAGGGAATTGGACCAGGTAAGGTTCTTCCCCTCTGGTTGTAGGGAATTGGACCAGGTAAGGTTCTTCAATCCTCTGATTGTAGGGAATTGGACCAGGTAAGGCTCTTCCCCTCTGATTGTAGGGAATTGGACCAGGTAAGGCTCTTCCATCCTCTGATTGTAGGGAATTGGACCAGGTAAGGTTCTTCCCCTCTGGTTGTAGGGAATTGGACCAGGTAAGGTTCTTCAATCCTCTGATTGTAGGGAATTGGACCAGGTAAGGCTCTTCCCCTCTGATTGTAGGGAATTGGACCAGGTAAGGCTCTTCCTCTCTGATTGTAGGGAATTGGACCAGTTAAGGTTCTTCCCCTCTGATTGTAGGGAATTGGACCAGGTAAGGCTCTTCCATCCTCTGATTGTAGGGAATTGGACCAGGTAAAGCTCTTCCTCTCTGATTGTAGGGAATTGGACCAGGTAAGGCTCTTCCCCTCTGATTGTAGGGAATTGGACCAGGTAAGGTTCTTCCATCCTCTGATTGTAGGGAATTGGACCAGGTAAGGCTCTTCCATCCTCTGATTGTAGGGAATTGGACCAGGTAAGGCTCTTCCATCCTCTGATTGTAGGGAATTGGACCAGGTAAGGTTCTTCCCCTCTGGTTGTAGGGAATTGGACCAGGTAAGGTTCTTCAATCCTCTGATTGTAGGGAATTGGACCAGGTAAGGCTCTTCCATCCTCTGATTGTAGGGAATTGGACCAGGTAAGGCTCTTCCCCTCTGATTGTAGGGAATTGGACCAGGTAAGGTTCTTCCATCCTCTGATTGTAGGGAATTGGACCAGGTAAGGCTCTTCCATCCTCTGATTGTGGGGAATTGGACCAGGTAAGGCTCTTCCATCCTCTGATTGTAGGGAATTGGACCAGGTAAGGCTCTTCCATCCTCTGATTGTAGGGAATTGGACCAGGTAAGGCTCTTCCCCTCTGATTGTAGGGAATTGGACCAGGTAAGGCTCTTCCCCTCTGATTGTAGGGAATTGGACCAGGTAAGGTTCTTCCATCCTCTGATTGTAGGGAATTGGACCAGGTAAGGCTCTTCCTCTCTGATTGTAGGGAATTGGACCAGGTAAGGCTCTTCCATCCTCTGATTGTAGGGAATTGGACCAGGTAAGGTTCTTCCCCTCTGATTGTAGGGAATTGGACCAGGTAAGGTTCTTCAATCCTCTGATTGTAGGGAATTGGACCAGGTAAGGCTCTTCCCCTCTGATTGTAGGGAATTGGACCAGGTAAGGCTCTTCCCCTCTGATTGTAGGGAATTGGACCAGGTAAGGTTCTTCCATCCTCTGATTGTAGGGAATTGGACCAGGTAAGGCTCTTCCCCTCTGATTGTAGGGAATTGGACCAGGTAAGGCTCTTCCCCTCTGATTGTAGGGAATTGGACCAGGTAAGGTTCTTCCATCCTCTGATTGTAGGGAATTGGACCAGGTAAGGCTCTTCCTCTCTGATTGTAGGGAATTGGACCAGGTAAGGCTCTTCCATCCTCTGATTGTAGGGATTTGGACCAGGTAAGGTTCTTCCCCTCTGATTGTAGGGAATTGGACCAGGTAAGGTTCTTCAATCCTCTGATTGTAGGGAATTGGACCAGGTAAGGCTCTTCCCCTCTGATTGTAGGGAATTGGACCAGGTAAGGCTCTTCCTCTCTGATTGTAGGGAATTGGACCAGGTAAGGCTCTTCCATCCTCTGATTGTAGGGAATTGGACCAGGTAAGGTTCTTCCCCTCTGATTGTAGGGAATTGGACCAGGTAAGGTTCTTCAATCCTCTGATTGTAGAGAATTGGACCAGGTAAGGCTCTTCCCCTCTGATTGTAGGGAATTGGACCAGTTAAGGTTCTTCCCCTCTGATTGTAGGGAATTGGACCAGGTAAGGTTCTTCCCCTCTGATTGTAGGGAATTGGACCAGGTAAGGCTCTTCCATCCTCTGATTGTAGGGAATTGGAGCAGGTAAGGCTCTTCCTCTCTGATTGTAGGGAATTGGACCAGGTAAGGCTCTTCCATCCTCTGATTGTAGGGAATTGGACCAGGTAAGGTTCTTCCATCCTTTGATTGTAGGGAATTGGACCAGGTAAGGCTCTTCCTCTCTGATTGTAGGGAATTGGACCAGGTAAGGTTCTTCCATCCTCTGATTGTAGGGAATTGGACCAGGTAAGGCTCTTCCATCCTCTGATTGTAGGGAATTGGACCAGGTAAGGCTCTTCCCCTCTGATTGTAGGGAATTGGACCAGGTAAGGCTCTTCCCCTCTGATTGTAGGGAATTGGACCAGGTAAGGTTCTTCCATCCTCTGATTGTAGGGAATTGGACCAGGTAAGGCTCTTCCATCCTCTGATTGTAGGGAATTGGACCAGGTAAGGCTCTTCCTCTCTGATTGTAGGGAATTGGACCAGGTAAGGTTCTTCCATCCTCTGATTGTAGGGAATTGGACCAGGTAAGGCTCTTCCATCCTCTGATTGTAGGGAATTGGACCCGGTAAGGCTCTTCCTCTCTGTTTGTAGGGAATTGGACCAGGTAAGGCTCTTCCTCTCTGATTGTAGGGAATTGGACCAGGTAAGGTTCTGCCCCTCTGATTGTAGGGAATTGGACCAGGTAAGGCTCTTCCATCCTCTGATTGTAGGGAATTGGACCAGGTAATGCTCTTCCATCCTCTGATTGTAGGGAATTGGACCAGGTAAGGCTCTTCCCCTCTGATTGTAGGGAATTGGACCAGGTAAGGCTCTTCCATCCTCTGATTGTAGGGAATTGGACCAGGTAAGGTTCTTCCATCCTCTGATTGTAGTGAATTGGACCAGGTAAGGCTCTTCCTCTCTGATTGTAGGGAATTGGACCAGGTAAGGCTCTTCCCCTCTGATTGTAGGGAATTGGACCAGGTAAGGCTCTTCCATCCTCTGATTGTAGGGAATTGGACACGGTAAGGTTCATCCATCCTCTGATTGTAGGGAATTGGACCAGGTAAGGCTCTTCCATCCTCTGATTGTAGGGAATTGGACCAGGTAAGGCTCTTCCCCTCTGATTGTAGGGAATTGGACCAGGTAAGGCTCTTCCATCCTCTGATTGTAGGGAATTGGACCAGGTAAGGCTCTTCCTCTCTGATTGTAGGGAATTGGACCAGTTAAGGTTCTTCCCCTCTGATTGTAGGGAATTGGACCAGGTAAGGCTCTTCCATCCTCTGATTGTAGGGAATTGGACCAGGTAAAGCTCTTCCTCTCTGATTGTAGGGAATTGGACCAGGTAAGGCTCTTCCTCTCTGATTGTAGGGAATTGGACCAGGTAAGGTTCTTCCCCTCTGATTGTAGGGAATTGGACCAGGTAAGGCTCTTCCTCTCTGATTGTAGGGAATTGGACCAGGTAAGGTTCTTCCCCTCTGATTGTAGGGAATTGGACCAGGTAAGGCTCTTCCATCCTCTGATTGTAGGGAATTGGACCAGGTAAGGCTCTTCCCCTCTGATTGTAGGGAATTGGACCAGGTAAGGCTCTTCCCCTCTGATTGTAGGGAATTGGACCAGGTAAGGTTCTTCCATCCTCTGATTGTAGGGAATTGGACCAGGTAAGGCTCTTCCTCTCTGATTGTAGGGAATTGGACCAGGTAAGGCTCTTCCATCCTCTGATTGTAGGGAATTGGACCAGGTAAGGTTCTTCCCCTCTGGTTGTAGGGAATTGGACCAGGTAAGGTTCTTCAATCCTCTGATTGTAGGGAATTGGACCAGGTAAGGCTCTTCCCCTCTGATTGTAGGGAATTGGACCAGGTAAGGCTCTTCCCCTCTGATTGTAGGGAATTGGACCAGGTAAGGTTCTTCCATCCTCTGATTGTAGGGAATTGGACCAGGTAAGGCTCTTCCATCCTCTGATTGTAGGGAATTGGACCAGGTAAGGCTCTTCCCCTCTGATTGTAGGGAATTGGACCAGGTAAGGCTCTTCCCCTCTGATTGTAGGGAATTGGACCAGGTAAGGCTCTTCCATCCTCTGATTTTGGGGAATTGGACCAGGTAAGGCTCTTCCATCCTCTGATTTTGGGGAATTGGACCAGGTAAGGCTATTCCCCTCTGATTGTAGGGAATTGGACCAGGTAAGGCTCTTACTCCCTCTGATTGTAGGGAATTGGACCAGGTAAGGCTCTTCCCCTCTGGTTGTAGGGAATTGGACCAGGTAAGGCTCTTCCATCCTCTGATTGTAGGGAATTGGACCAGGTAAGGCTCTTCCCCTCTGATTGTAGGGAATTGGACCAGGTAAGGCTCTTCCATCCTCTGATTGTAGGGAATTGGACCAGGTAAGGTTCTTCCATCCTCTGATTGTAGGGAATTGGACCAGGTAAGGCTCTTCCTCTCTGATTGTAGGGAATTGGACCAGGTAAGGCTCTTCCCCTCTGATTGTAGGGAATTGGACCAGGTAAGGCTCTTCCATCCTCTGATTGTAGGGAATTGGACCAGGTAAGGCTCTTCCATCCTCTGATTGTAGGGAATTGGACCAGGTAAGGCTCTTCCATCCTCTGATTGTAGGGAATTGGACCAGGTAAGGCTCTTCCATCCTCTGATTGTAGGGAATTGGACCAGGTAAGGTTCTTCCATCCTCTGATTGTAGGGAATTGGACCAGGTAAGGTTCTTCCATCCTCTGATTGTAGGGAATTGGACCAGGTAAGGCTCTTCCTCTCTGATTGTAGGGAATTGGACCAGGTAAGGCTCTTCCATCCTCTGATTGTAGGGAATTGGACCAGGTAAGGCTCTTCCATCCTCTGATTGTAGGGAATTGGACCAGGTAAGGCTCTTCCATCCTCTGATTGTAGGGAATTGGACCAGGTAAGGCTCTTCCATCCTCTGATTGTAGGGAATTGGACCAGGTAAGGCTCTTCCATCCTCTGATTGTAGGGAATTGGACCAGGTAAGGTTCTTCCATCCTCTGATTGTAGGGAATTGGACCAGGTAAGGCTCTTCCCCTTTGATTGTAGGGAATTGGACCAGGTAAGGCTCTTCCATCCTCTGATTGTAGGGAATTGGACCAGGTAAGGTTCTTCCATCCTCTGATTGTAGGGAATTGGACCAGGTAAGGCTCTTCCATCCTCTGATTGTAGGGAATTGGACCAGGTAAGGCTCTTCCCCTCTGATTGTAGGGAATTGGACCAGGTAAGGCTCTTCCATCCTCTGATTGTAGGGAATTGGACCAGGTAAGGCTCTTCCATCCTCTGATTGTAGGGAATTGGACCAGGTAAGGCTCTTCCCCTCTGATTGTAGGGAATTGGACCAGGTAA
The DNA here is from genome assembly GCF_016432855.1 of Salvelinus namaycush. Lineage (NCBI taxonomy): Eukaryota > Metazoa > Chordata > Actinopteri > Salmoniformes > Salmonidae > Salvelinus > Salvelinus namaycush. The sequence continues at coordinate 5,789 of NW_024058311.1, forward strand.
GGCTCTTCCCCTCTGATTGTAGGGAATTGGACCAGGTAAGGCTCTTCCATCCTCTGATTGTAGGGAATTGGACCAGGTAAGGCTCTTCCATCCTCTGATTGTAGGGAATTGGACCAGGTAAGGCTCTTCCATCCTCTGATTGTAGGGAATTGGACCAGGTAAGGTTCTTCCATCCTCTGATTGTAGGGAATTGGACCAGGTAAGGTTCTTCCATCCTCTGATTGTAGGGAATTGGACCAGGTAAGGCTCTTCCATCCTCTGATTGTAGGGAATTGGACCAGGTAAGGCTCTTCCATCCTCTGATTGTAGGGAATTGGACCAGGTAAGGCTCTTCCATCCTCTGATTGTAGGGAATTGGACCAGGTAAGGCTCTTCCATCCTCTGATTGTAGGGAATTGGACCAGGTAAGGCTCTTCCATCCTCTGATTGTAGGGAATTGGACCAGGTAAGGCTCTTCCATCCTCTGATTGTAGGGAATTGGACCAGGTAAGGCTCTTCCATCCTCTGATTGTAGGGAATTGGACCAGGTAAGGTTCTTCCATCCTCTGATTGTAGGGAATTGGACCAGGTAAGGCTCTTCCCCTCTGATTTTAGGGAATTGGACCAGGTAAGGCTCTTCCATCCTCTGATTTTAGGGAATTGGACCAGGTAAGGCTCTTCCATCCTCTGATTGTAGGGAATTGGACCAGGTAAGGCTCTTCCATCCTCTGATTGTAGGGAATTGGACCAGGTAAGGTTCTTCCATCCTCTGATTGTAGGGAATTGGACCAGGTAAGGCTCTTCCATCCTCTGATTTTAGGGAATTGGACCAGGTAAGGCTCTTCCCCTCTGATTGTAGGGAATTGGACCAGGTAAGGCTCTTCCATCCTCTGATTGTAGGGAATTGGACCAGGTAAGGCTCTTCCATCCTCTGATTGTAGGGAATTGGACCAGGTAAGGTTCTTCCATCCTCTGATTGTAGGGAATTGGACCAGGTAAGGCTCTTCCTCTCTGATTGTAGGGAATTGGAACAGGTAAGGCTCTTCCCCTCTGATTGTAGGGAATTGGACCAGGTAAGGCTCTTCCATCCTCTGATTGTAGGGAATTGGACCAGGTAAGGCTCTTCCATCCTCTGATTGTAGGGAATTGGACCAGGTAAGGCTCTTCCATCCTCTGATTGTAGGGAATTGGACCAGGTAAGGCTCTTCCATCCTCTGATTGTAGGGAATTGGACCAGGTAAGGCTCTTCCATCCTCTGATTGTAGGGAATTGGACCAGGTAAGGCTCTTCCATCCTCTGATTGTAGGGAATTGGACCAGGTAAGGTTTTTCCATCCTCTGATTGTAGGGAATTGGACCAGGTAAGGCTCTTCCCCTCTGATTGTAGGGAATTGGACCAGGTAAGGCTCTTCCATCCTCTGATTGTAGGGAATTGGACCAGGTAAGGTTCTTCCATCCTCTGATTGTAGGGAATTGGACCAGGTAAGGCTCTTCCATCCTCTGATTGTAGGGAATTGGACCAGGTAAGGCTCTTCCATCCTCTGATTGTAGGGAATTGGACCAGGTAAGGCTCTTCCCCTCTGATTGTAGGGAATTGGACCAGGTAAGGCTCTTCCATCCTCTGATTGTAGGGAATTGGGCCAGGTAAGGTTCTTCCATCCTCTGATTGTAGGGAATTGGACCAGGTAAGGTTCTTCCATCCTCTGATTGTAGGGAATTGGACCAGGTAAGGCTCTTCCTCTCTGATTTTAGGGAATTGGACCAGGTAAGGCTCTTCCATCCTCTGATTGTAGGGAATTGGACCAGGTAAGGCTCTTCCATCCTCTGATTGTAGGGAATTGGACCAGGTAAGGCTCTTCCATCCTCTGATTGTAGGGAATTGGACCAGGTAAGGCTCTTCCATCCTCTGATTGTAGGGAATTGGACCAGGTAAGGCTCTTCCATCCTCTGATTGTAGGGAATTGGACCAGGTAAGGTTCTTCCATCCTCTGATTGTAGGGAATTGGACCAGGTAAGGCTCTTCCATCCTCTGATTGTAGGGAATTGGACCAGGTAAGGTTCTTCCATCCTCTGATTGTAGGGAATTGGACCAGGTAAGGCTCTTCCCCTCTGATTGTAGGGAATTGGACCAGGTAAGGCTCTTCCATCCTCTGATTGTAGGGAATTGGACCAGGTAAGGCTCTTCCCCTCTGATTGTAGGGAATTGGACCAGGTAAGGCTCTTCCCCTCTGATTGTAGGGAATTGGACCAGGTAAGGCTCTTCCATCCTCTGATTGTAGGGAATTGGACCAGGTAAGGCTCTTCCATCCTCTGATTGTAGGGAATTGGACCAGGTAAGGCTCTTCCATCCTCTGATTGTAGGGAATTGGACCAGGTAAGGCTCTTCCATCCTCTGATTGTAGGGAATTGGACCAGGTAAGGTTCTTCCATCCTCTGATTGTAGGGAATTGGACCAGGTAAGGTTCTTCCATCCTCTGATTGTAGGGAATTGGACCAGGTAAGGCTCTTCCTCTCTGATTGTAGGGAATTGGACCAGGTAAGGCTCTTCCATCCTCTGATTGTAGGGAATTGGACCAGGTAAGGCTCTTCCATCCTCTGATTGTAGGGAATTGGACCAGGTAAGGCTCTTCCATCCTCTGATTGTAGGGAATTGGACCAGGTAAGGCTCTTCCATCCTCTGATTGTAGGGAATTGGACCAGGTAAGGCTCTTCCATCCTCTGATTGTAGGGAATTGGACCAGGTAAGGTTCTTCCATCCTCTGATTGTAGGGAATTGGACCAGGTAAGGCTCTTCCCCTTTGATTGTAGGGAATTGGACCAGGTAAGGCTCTTCCATCCTCTGATTGTAGGGAATTGGACCAGGTAAGGTTCTTCCATCCTCTGATTGTAGGGAATTGGACCAGGTAAGGCTCTTCCATCCTCTGATTGTAGGGAATTGGACCAGGTAAGGCTCTTCCCCTTTGATTGTAGGGAATTGGACCAGGTAAGGCTCTTCCATCCTCTGATTGTAGGGAATTGGACCAGGTAAGGTTCTTCCATCCTCTGATTGTAGGGAATTGGACCAGGTAAGGCTCTTCCATCCTCTGATTTTAGGGAATTGGACCAGGTAAGGCTCTTCCATCCTCTGATTGTAGGGAATTGGACCAGGTAAGGCTCTTCCATCCTCTGATTGTAGGGAATTGGACCAGGTAAGGCTCTTCCTCTCTGATTGTAGGGAATTGGACCAGTTAAGGTTCTTCCCCTCTGATTGTAGGGAATTGGACCAGGTAAGGCTCTTCCATCCTCTGATTGTAGGGAATTGGACCAGGTAAAGCTCTTCCTCTCTGATTGTAGGGAATTGGACCAGGATAGGCTCTTCCCCTCTGATTGCAGGGAATTGGACCAGGTAAGGCTCTTCCCCTCTGATTGTAGGGAATTGCACCAGGTAAGGCTCTTCCATCCTCTGATTGTAGGGAATTGGACCAGGTAAGGCTCTTCCTCTTTGATTGTAGGGAATTGGACCAGGTAAGGCTCTTCCCCTCTGATTGTAGGGAATTGGACCAGGTAAGGTTCTTCCCCTCTGATTGTAGGGAATTGGACCAGGTAAGGTTCTTCCATCCTCTGATTGTAGGGAATTGGACCAGGTAAGGCTCTTCCTCTCTGATTGTAGGGAATTGGACCAGGTAAGGCTCTTCCATCCTCTGATTGTAGGGAATTGGACCAGGTAAGGTTCTTCCCCTCTGGTTGTAGGGAATTGGACCAGGTAAGGTTCTTCAATCCTCTGATTGTAGGGAATTGGACCAGGTAAGGCTCTTCCCCTCTGATTGTAGGGAATTGGACCAGGTAAGGCTCTTCCCCTCTGATTGTAGGGAATTGGACCAGGTAAGGCTCTTCCATCCTCTGATTGTAGGGAATTGGACCAGGTAAGGCTCTTCCCCTCTGATTGTAGGGAATTGGACTAGGTAAGGTTCTTCCATCCTCTGATTGTAGGGAATTGGACCAGGTAAGGCTCTTCCATCCTCTGATTGTGGGGAATTGGACCAGGTAAGGCTATTCCCCTCTGATTGTAGGGAATTGGACCAGGTAAGGCTCTTCCTCCCTCTGATTGTAGGGAATTGGACCAGGTAAGGCTCTTCCCCTCTGGTTGTAGGGAATTGGACCAGGTAAGGCTCTTCCATCCTCTGATTGTAGGGAATTGGACCAGGTAAGGCTCTTCCCCTCTGATTGTAGGGAATTGGACCAGGTAAGGCTCTTCCATCCTCTGATTGTAGGGAATTGGACCAGGTAAGGTTCTTCCATCCTCTGATTGTAGGGAATTGGACCAGGTAAGGCTCTTCCTCTCTGATTGTAGGGAATTGGACCAGGTAAGGCTCTTCCCCTCTGATTGTAGGGAATTGGACCAGGTAAGGCTCTTCCATCCTCTGATTGTAGGGAATTGGACCAGGTAAGGTTCTTCCATCCTCTGATTGTAGGGAATTGGACCAGGTAAGGCTCTTCCCCTTTGATTGTAGGGAATTGGACCAGGTAAGGCTCTTCCATCCTCTGATTGTAGGGAATTGGACCAGGTAAGGTTCTTCCATCCTCTGATTGTAGGGAATTGGACCAGGTAAGGCTCTTCCATCCTCTGATTGTAGGGACGTGGACCAGGTAAGGCTCTTCCCCTCTGATTGTGGGGAATTGGACCAGGTAAGGCTCTTCCATCCTCTGATTGTAGGGAATTGGACCAGGTAAGGCTCTTCCTCTCTGATTGTAGGGAATTGGACCAGTTAAGGTTCTTCCCCTCTGATTGTAGGGGATTGGACCAGGTAAGGCTCTTCCATCCTCTGATTGTAGGGAATTGGACCAGGTAAAGCTCTTCCTCTCTGATTGTAGGGTATTGGACCAGGTAATGTCACGATCTTTCAAGATCGAACCCAGAAGCAGACCAGGACAAGGAGCGTAGGAAGAAGGTGAGTATTTATTTACAGTGAAATGTGAAAAGGTAGATATATCCAGATGGCGTAGCGGGCAGCGGTGGTGAGTAGATGAGAGGAAATAGGTGAATCCAATGTAGTAGCAGAATCCTCTGTCAACCAGGCGGGAATGGAGTGAATGATCCAGGTGAGTAACTGAAGACAAAACAAACGGAGGTAAGTTCAAGGCAAGCAATACGTAAATGAAAACAACAAAACAAATTCTATCCAACTGGAGTCTGGTACTCAGGCACAACATACTGTTCATGGCTAACGATCCGGCAGGGAATGGAAGTCAGGTCAGAGCTTTTGAAGGGTAGAGATGATGATCAGGACAGGTGTGCAGATTACTGACGGGAAACAGGTGCGGGTGAAATCAATCTCCCAATGAGCTAATTCGCCCGGCAACCAGACAGGGTGCGTTCCAGGACACCTGAAACACACTCCAGGACAGACACACAGGCAAACCCAGACTCAGGAAGCGGGATTCGTGACAGTACCCCCCCTCCGACGAACGCCACCGGGCGGACTACCTGGAGCGCCAGGATGGAGGCGGTAGAAGTCACGAATCAGGTCGTCATCCAGAATTTGTCGCCGAGGAATCCAACTCCTCTCCTCTGGACCATATCCTTCCCAGTCCACTAGAAACTGGTACCCTCGACCCCGCCGTCTGGAGTCCATGATGCGGCGCACCGTGTAGACAGGACCACCTCCGATCATCCGAGGAGGAGGAGGACGAGGAGGAGGAGGCAACAGAGGACTGAGGTGAACCGGCTTGAGACAGGAGACATGAAAAGTGGGATGCACTCTAAGTGTTGCAGGCAACTTGAGTCGAACCACCACAGGATTTATGATTCTCTCCACTACAAACGGACCAATGAACTTAGGTGACAACTTCCTTGACTCCGTCCGTAGAGGAAGATCCCGTGTAGCCAACCAAACCTTATCTCCAACCGTATAAGCTGGGGCAGGAATACGGCGACGGTTCGCCTGTATCTGATACCGGTCAGAAACTCTAAGGAGAGCCTTCCTGGCCCGATGCCAGGTCCGGTGGCAACGACGAATATGGGTCTGGACAGAGGGAACCGAGAGATCCCTCTCCTGAGAAGGAAACAAAGGAGGTTGGTATCCGTAAAGGCATTGGAAGGGGGACATCCCAGTGGCAGATGAAGGAAGGGTATTATGGGCATACTCAACCCAGGGTAATTGAGATGACCAAGAGGTGGGATCAGAGGAGACAAGACAACGCAGCGTGGACTCCATCTTCTGGTTGGCTCTCTCCGCTTGACCATTAGATTGTGGGTGAAATCCAGAAGTGAGACTGACTGTAGCTCCAATGGCCAAACAGAAGGATTTCCAGACAGCAGAGGTAAACTGAGGACCACGGTCAGACACAATGTCACTGGGCAATCCGTGAACCCTGAAAACCTCCCTGACCAGGATCTCGGACGTCTCCGTAGCCGATGGAAGCTTGGAGAGAGGAACAAAATGAGCAAACTTGCTGAATCTGTCCACAATGGTCAGAATGACCGTGTTCCCAACAGAAGGGGGCAATCCCGTGACAAAATCCAGGGCCAGATGCGACCAAGGTCGCCGAGGAATAGGTAGGGGGTGAAGAAGCCCAGAGCTGGGCCGATTGGTACTCTTGTTCTGGGCACAAACAGGACATGCGGCAACAAACCTCCGGGTATCTTCTCCCATGGCAGGCCACCAAAAACGTCTGCGCAGTAGTGCCATAGTCCGAGCAACGCCAGGGTGACAAGCTATCTTGCTGGCGTGGGACCACTGAAGGACAGCAGAACGGACCGACTCGGGTACGAACAACCGACCGGGTGGACCGTTACCGGGGCCGGGCTGCGTCCGAAGGGCCGCCATTACATCCTCCTCTATCCTCCATGTAACGGCTCCCACGACAACATTCTGGGGAAGAATCGTCTCAGTCTTGACCCCACTCTCCTCCGTCTTAGAGAACATCCGGGACAGGGCGTCCGCCTTCCCGTTCTTAGACCCAGGTCGGAACGTCAGGGAAAAATTGAAACGTCCAAAAAACAAGGCCCACCTAGCCTGACGGGCGTTGAGACGTTTAGCCGATTGTACGTAAGCCAGATTCTTGTGGTCAGTCCAGACCACAAACGGTTGCTCCGCTCCCTCCAACCAGTGCCGCCACTCCTCCAAGGCAAGCTTCACAGCGAGAAGCTCCCGGTTACCCACATCGTAGTTTCTTTCAGCTGGAGAAAGACGACCAGAGTAGAAAGCGCAGGGATGGAGTTTACCGTCAGTGGAGCTACGCTGGGACAGGATGGCGCCCACACCCACATCAGAAGCATCCACTTCCACAACGAACTGACGGGAAGTGTCAGGTTGAGAGAGAATCGGGGCGTTGGTGAATCGGCTCTTCAAGTCCAGAAATGCTCGGTCTGCCTCAGGAGTCCAACAGAACTTTCTGGTGCAAGACGTCAGGGCAGTTAAAGGTGCAGCCACCCGGCTGTAGTCACGGATAAACCTCCAATAAAAATTCGCAAACCCCAGGAATCTCTGGAGCTGCAATCTTGTACCGGGCTGGACCCAATCCCGAACCGCCCGAACCTTCTCTTGGTCCATCTTGATCTCTCCCCTGGATATGATGTACCCGAGGAAGGACGTTGTATGGGCGTGAAAATCAAACTTCTCCGCCTTCACGAACAGACGGTTCTCCAATAACCGCTGCAGGACCTGCTTGACATGCAGAACGTGGCTAGAAAGCTCCTTAGAGAAGATGAGGATATCATCCAGGTAAACGAACACAAAAATACCAATCATATCTCTCAAAACGTCATTCACCATACTTTGGAACACCGCCGGAGCGTTGGTCAGTCCAAACGGCATCACCTGGTACTCAAAATGTCCCATCGGAGTATTGAACCCAGTCAACCACTCGTCCCCCTCCTTGATCCGAACCAAATGATAAGCATTACGTAAATCAAGCTTCGTAAAAACCGTAGCACCCTGTAAGGAATCGAAAGCCGAGCTCATCAAGGGCAGGGGATACTTGTTCTTAACCGTAATCTCATTCAAACCCCGATAATCAATACACGGTCGAAGAGAACCATCCTTCTTGCTCACAAAAAAAAATCCTGCTCCCAAAGGTGATGACGATGGCCGAATGAGACCTGTAGCTAGAGACTCCTTGATGTAGGTCTCCAAGGCCTCACGTTCCGGTCGAGAGATACTGTATAACCGTCCCTTGGGAAAGGCAGATCCAGGAAACAGATTAATCGCACAATCATAAGGTCGGTGGGGAGGAAGAGACAGAGCCTTCTGTTTACTGAATACCTCACCCAACTCGTGATATGTTTCTGGAACCAGGGACAAATCAGGAGGAGCAGAGTCACTGACCTGACTGGAAACAGCAGGAGAACAGGCAGTCCTAAGGCAGTTAGCATGACACTCAATGCTCCAACTAGTTACCTTCCCTGTCACCCAATCAAACGAGGGATTGTGTTCCTTCAGCCAGGGGTAACCAAGAACCAGAGGAACATGGGGCGAGGACAAAATGAAGAAAGAGATAAACTCTGAATGATTTCCCGACACCAACATCTTAACCGGTTCAGTCCTCATAGTGATCCGTGCCAGACTACTGCCGTTCAGAGTGGTTGCTTCAATGGCTTCCGGCAATTGCTCCTTGGAAAGCCCCAGCTGTTCCACCAAGTCGGCATCCATAAAGTTGCCATCGGCACCTGAATCGATAAAAGCGTTCAGGTCAAAACTCTGATCCTTATTCATAAGGGTCGCAGGAAAACGGGGTCTGACAAGATCCTTGAGAGATTGAAACTGGCTCGCTAAAATTCCTCCCAAATTTAGCGAGCCGGGCAGTTTAACGGGCGCTGTGGACAAGCGGAGTTGTAATGTCCCGATCTACCACAGTAGAAACCGCTATTGGTCTCACGTCTACGTTGGCGCTCCTCCTTAGTTAGCCCGTGTCGCCCCACTTGCATTGGTTCAGAATCTGGTGGCAAGACTCCTCCACTAATCCCGTGTGGAGAATAACGATCAATACGTCCTGGTTCACCTCCTGAACCGAATGGTAACCGAGTTACAGATTGATTGGATAGACCCCACTGCTTCTCCCTCCTTCTCTCTCGGACTCTATTATCAACCCGAATAGATAAAGCGACCAAGCTGTCTAAGTCACTAGGCTCTGGATAAGAAATCAGCTCATCCTTAAGTTCATCTGACAACCCCTTGTAAAAAACCGCTTGTAGTGACTCCTCATTCCAACCACTCTCCACAGCCAATGTCCTGAACTCAATCATAAAATCTGCCACACTGCGATCTCCTTGGCGAAGAGAGAACAAACGTTTAGCTGCGTCCTTACCTCGGACTGGATGATCAAAAAGCTTCCTCATCTCTCCCGTGAACTCCTGATAAGAAGCCGTGCAGGTTCCCTGTCGTTCCCAAACGGCTGAAGCCCATTCCAGAGCTCTTCCACGCAACAGTTCAATAACAAAGGCTATCCTAGCCTTGTCAGTGGCGTAAGAATGGGGCTGTAGATCAAACACTAACCCACACTGCATAAGAAACGAACGGCATTTTCCCAAATCCCCTTCATATTTATCAGGCGTCGGTACCTTGGGTTCACGAAATGGAACCGCTTCAGACACGGCAGGTGAGATGGGTGAAACCGGTGGTGAATGAATCACCTGCAAACTGAGCTGATCCTGGACTTGTGTCAAGCTAGCAGATAAATTCTGGATCGAACTCGCTATCTCCTGTAGCGCCGTATTGTGTTGTCCCAATTTCTTCTCCTGCAGGGTAATGGCATGGCAAACGGAGTCCAGGTCCGCTGGGTTCATTACTGGCCGGATCGTTCTGTCACGATCTTTCAAGATCGAACCCAGAAGCAGACCAGGACAAGGAGCGTAGGAAGAAGGTGAGTATTTATTTACAGTGAAATGTGAAAAGGTAGATATATCCAGATGGCGTAGCGGGCAGCGGTGGTGAGTAGATGAGAGGAAATAGGTGAATCCAATGTAGTAGCAGAATCCTCTGTCAACCAGGCGGGAATGGAGTGAATGATCCAGGTGAGTAACTGAAGACAAAACAAACGGAGGTAAGTTCAAGGCAAGCAATACGTAAATGAAAACAACAAAACAAATTCTATCCAACTGGAGTCTGGTACTCAGGCACAACATACTGTTCATGGCTAACGATCCGGCAGGGAATGGAAGTCAGGTCAGAGCTTTTGAAGGGTAGAGATGATGATCAGGACAGGTGTGCAGATTACTGACGGGAAACAGGTGCGGGTGAAATCAATCTCCCAATGAGCTAATTCGCCCGGCAACCAGACAGGGTGCGTTCCAGGACACCTGAAACACACTCCAGGACAGACACACAGGCAAACCCAGACTCAGGAAGCGGGATTCGTGACAGGTAAGGCTCTTCCTCTCTGATTGTAGGGAATTGGACCAGGTAAGGTTCTTCCCCTCTGATTGTAGGGAATTGGACCAGGTAAGGCTCTTCCATCCTCTGATTGTAGGGAATTGGACCAGGTAAGGCTCTTCCTCTCTGATTGTAGGGAATTGGACCAGGTAAGGTTCTTCCCCTCTGATTGTAGGGAATTGGACCAGGTAAGGCTCTTCCATCCTCTGATTGTAGGGAATTGGACCAGGTAAGGCTCTTCCCCTCTGATTGTAGGGAATTGGACCAGGTAAGGCTCTTCCCCTCTGATTGTAGGGAATTGGACCAGGTAAGGCTCTTCCATCCTCTGATTGTAGGGAATTGGACCAGGTAAGGCTCTTCCTCTTTGATTGTAGGGAATTGGACCAGGTAGGGCTCTTCCATCCTCTGATTGTAGGGAATTGGACCAGGTAAGGTTCTTCCCCTCTGATTGTAGGGAATTGGACCAGGTAAGGTTCTTCAATCCTCTGATTGTAGGGAATTGGACCAGGTAAGGCTCTTCCCCTCTGATTGTAGGGAATTGGACCAGGTAAGGCTCTTCCCCTCTGATTGTAGGGAATTGGACCAGGTAAGGTTCTTCCATCCTCTGATTGTAGGGAATTGGACCAGGTAAGGCTCTTCCATCCTCTGATTGTAGGGAATTGGACCAGGTAAGGCTCTTCCCCTCTGATTGTAGGGAATTGGACTAGGTAAGGTTCTTCTATCCTCTGATTGTAGGGAATTGGACCAGGTAAGGCTCTTCCATCCTCTGATTGTGGGGAATTGGACCAGGTAAGGCTATTCCCCTCTGATTGTAGGGAATTGGACCAGGTAAGGCTCTTCCTCCCTCTGATTGTAGGGAATTGGACCAGGTAAGGCTCTTCCCCTCTGGTTGTAGGGAATTGGACCAGGTAAGGCTCTTCCATCCTCTGATTGTAGGGAATTGGACCAGGTAAGGCTCTTCCCCTCTGATTGTAGGGAATTGGACCAGGTAAGGCTCTTTCATCCTCTGATTGTAGGGAATTGGACCAGGTAAGGTTCTTCCATCCTCTGATTGTAGGGAATTGGACCAGGTAAGGTTCTTCCTCTCTGATTGTAGGGAATTGGACCAGGTAAGGCTCTTCCCCTCTGATTGTAGGGAATTGGACCAGGTAAGGCTCTTCCATCCTCTGATTGTAGGGAATTGGAACAGGTAAGGCTCTTCCATCCTCTGATTGTAGGGAATTGGACCAGGTAAGGCTCTTCCATCCTCTGATTGTAGGGAATTGGACCAGGTAAGGCTCTTCCATCCTCTGATTGTAGGGAATTGGACCAGGTAAGGTTCTTCCATCCTCTGATTGTAGGGAATTGGACCAGGTAAGGCTCTTCCCCTCTGATTGTAGGGAATTGGACCAGGTAAGGCTCTTCCATCCTCTGATTGTAGGGAATTGGACCAGGTAAGGTTCTTCCATCCTCTGATTGTAGGGAATTGGACCAGGTAAGGCTCTTCCATCCTCTGATTGTAGGGAATTGGACCAGGTAAGGCTCTTCCCCTCTGATTGTAGGGAATTGGACCAGGTAAGGCTCTTCCATCCTCTGATTGTAGGGAATTGGACCAGGTAAGGCTCTTCCTCTCTGATTGTAGGGAATTGGACCAGTTAAGTTTCTTCCCCTCTGATTGTAGGGAATTGGACCAGGTAAGGCTCTTCCATCCTCTGATTGTAGGGAATTGGACCAGGTAAGGCTCTTCCTCTCTGATTGTAGGGAATTGGACCAGGTAAGGCTCTTCCTCTCTGATTGTAGGGAATTGGACCAGGTAAGGTTCTTCCCCTCTGATTGTAGGGAATTGGACCAGGTAAGGCTCTTCCATCCTCTGATTGTAGGGAATTGGACCAGGTAAGGCTCTTCCTCTCTGATTGTAGGGAATTGGACCAGGTAAGGTTCTTCCCCTCTGATTGTAGGGAATTGGACCAGGTAAGGCTCTTCCATCCTCTGATTGTAGGGAATTGGACCAGGTAAGGCTCTTCCCCTCTGATTGTAGGGAATTGGACCAGGTAAGGCTCTTCCCCTCTGATTGTAGGGAATTGGACCAGGTAAGGTTCTTCCATCCTCTGATTGTAGGGAATTGGACCAGGTAAGGCTCTTCCTCTCTGATTGTAGGGAATTGGACCAGGTAAGGCTCTTCCATCCTCTGATTGTAGGGAATTGGACCAGGTAAGGTTCTTCCCCTCTGATTGTAGGGAATTGGACCAGGTAAGGTTCTTCAATCCTCTGATTGTAGGGAATTGGACCAGGTAAGGCTCTTCCCCTCTGATTGTAGGGAATTGGACCAGGTAAGGCTCTTCCCCTCTGATTGTAGGGAATTGGACCAGGTAAGGCTCTTCCCCTCTGATTGTAGGGAATTGGACCAGGTAAGGCTCTTCCCCTCTGATTGTAGGGAATTGGACCAGGTAAGGTTTTTCCATCTTCTGATTGTAGGGAATTGGACCAGGTAAGGCTCTTCCATCCTCTGATTGTAGGGAATTGGACCAGGTAAGGCTCTTCCATCCTCTGATTGTAGGGAATTGGACCAGGTAAGGCTCTTCCTCTCTGATTGTAGGGAATTGGACCAGGTAAGGTTCTTCCATCCTCTGATTGTAGGGAATTGGACCAGGAAAGGCTCTTCCATCCTCTGATTGTAGGGAATTGGACCAGGTAAGGCTCTTCTTCTCTGATTGTAGGGAATTGGACCAGGTAAGGCTCTTCCATCCTCTGATTGTAGGGAATTGGACCAGGTAAGGCTCTTCCCCTCTGATTGTAGGGAATTGGACCAGGTAAGGCTCTTCCATCCTCTGGTTGTAGGGAATTGGACCAGGTAAGGCTCTTCCATCCTCTGATTGTAGGGAATTGGACCCGGTAAGGCTCTTCCATCCTCTGGTTGTAGGGAATTGGACCAGGTAAGGCTCTTCCCCTCTGATTGTAGGGAATTGGACCAGGTAAGGCTCTTCCATCCTCTGATTGTAGGGAATTGGACCAGGTAAGGCTCTTCCTCTCTGATTGTAGGGAATTGGACCAGGTAAGGTTCTTCCCTTCTGATTGTAGGGAATTGGACCAGGTAAGGCTCTTCCATCCTCTGATTGTAGGGAATTGGACCAGGTAAGGTTCTTCCATCCTCTGATTGTAGGGAATTGGACCAGGTAAGGCTCTTCCCCTCTTATTGTAGGGAATTGGACCAGGTAAGGTTCTTCCATCCTCTGATTGTAGGGAATTGGACCAGGTAAGGCTCTTCCATCCTCTGATTGTAGGGAATTGGACCAGGTAAGGCTCTTCCCCTCTGATTGTAGGGAATTGGACCAGGTAAGGCTCTTCCCCTCTGATTGTAGGGAATTGGACCAGGTAAGGTTCTTCCATCCTCTGATTGTAGGGAATTGGACCAGGTAAGGCTCTTCCATCCTCTGATTGTAGGGAATTGGACCAGGTAAGGCTCTTCCATCCTCTGATTGTAGGGAATTGGACCAGGTAAGGCTCTTCCTCTCTGATTGTAGGGAATTGGACCAGGTAAGGTTCTTCCATCCTCTGATTGTAGGGAATTGGACCAGGTAAGGCTCTTCCATCCTCTGATTGTAGGGAATTGGACCAGGTAAGGCTGTTCCTCTCTGATTGTAGGGAATTGGACCAGGTAAGGCTCTTCCATCCTCTGATTGTAGGGAATTGGACCAGGTAAGGCTCTTCCCCTCTGATTGTAGGGAATTGGACCAGGTAAGGCTCTTCCATCCTCTGGTTGTAGGGAATTGGACCAGGTAAGGCTCTTCCATCCTCTGATTGTAGGGAATTGGACCCGGTAAGGCTCTTCCATCCTCTGGTTGTAGGGAATTGGACCAGGTAAGGCTCTTCCCCTCTGATTGTAGGGAATTGGACCAGGTAAGGCTCTTCCCCTCTGATTGTAGGGAATTGGACCAGGTAAGGCTCTTCCATCCTCTGATTGTAGGGAATTGGACCAGGTAAGGCTCTTCCTCTCTGATTGTAGGGAATTGGACCAGGTAAGGTTCTTCCCTTCTGATTGTAGGGAATTGGACCAGGTAAGGCTCTTCCATCCTCTGATTGTAGGGAATTGGACCAGGTAAGGTTCTTCCATCCTCTGATTGTAGGGAATTGGACCAGGTAAGGCTCTTCCCCTCTGATTGTAGGGAATTGGACCAGGTAAGGCTCTTCCATCCTCTGATTGTAGGGAATTGGACCAGGTAAGGTTCTTCCATCCTCTTATTGTAGGGAATTGGACCAGGTAAGGCTCTTCCATCCTCTGATTGTAGGGAATTGGACCAGGTAAGGCTCTTCCCCCCTGATTGTAGGGAATTGGACCAGGTAAGGCTCTTCCATCCTCTGATTGTAGGGAATTGGACCAGGTAAGGCTCTTCCTCTCTGATTGTAGGGAATTGGACCAGTTAAGGTTCTTCCCCTCTGATTGTAGGGAATTGGACCAGGTAAGGCTCTTCCATCCTCTGATTGTAGGGAATTGGACCAGGTAAGGCTCTTCCTCTCTGATTGTAGGGAATTGGACCAGGTAAGGCTCTTCCTCTCTGATTGTAGGGAATTGGACCAGGTAAGGTTCTTCCCCTCTGATTGTAGGCAATTGGACCAGGTAAGGCTCTTCCATCCTCTGATTGTAGGGAATTGGACCAGGTAAGGCTCTTCCTCTCTGATTGTAGGGAATTGGACCAGGTAAGGTTCTTCCCCTCTGATTGTAGGGAATTGGACCAGGTAAGGCTCTTCCATCCTCTGATTGTAGGGAATTGGAACAGGTAAGGCTCTTCCCCTCTGATTGTAGGGAATTGGACCAGGTAAGGCTCTTCCCCTCTGATTGTAGGGAATTGGACCAGGTAAGGTTCTTCCATCCTCTGATTGTAGGGAATTGGACCAGGTAAGGCTCTTCCTCTCTGATTGTAGGGAATTGGACCAGGTAAGGCTCTTCCATCCTCTGATTGTAGGGAATTGGACCAGGTAAGGTTCTTCCCCTCTGATTGTAGGGAATTGGACCAGGTAAGGTTCTTCAATCCTCTGATTGAGGGAATTGGACCAGGTAAGGCTCTTCCCCTCTGATTGTAGGGAATTGGACCAGGTAAGGCTCTTCCCCTCTGATTGTAGGGAATTGGACCAGGTAAGGTTCTTCCATCCTCTGATTGTGGGGAATTGGACCAGGTAAGGCTCTTCCATCCTCTGATTGTAGGGAATTGGACCAGGTAAGGCTCTTCCCCTCTGATTGTAGGGAATTGGACCAGGTAAGGCTCTTCCTCTCTGATTGTAGGGAATTGGACCAGGTAAGGCTCTTCCATCCTCTGATTGTAGGGAATTGGACCAGGTAAGGTTCTTCCCCTCTGATTGTAGGGAATTGGACCAGGTAAGGTTCTTCAATCCTCTGATTGAGGGAATTGGACCAGGTAAGGCTCTTCCCCTCTGATTGTAGGGAATTGGACCAGGTAAGGCTCTTCCCCTCTGATTGTAGGGAATTGGACCAGGTAAGGTTCTTCCATCCTCTGATTGTAGGGAATTGGACCAGGTAAGGCTCTTCCATCCTCTGATTGTAGGGAATTGGACCAGGTAAGGCTCTTCCCCTCTGATTGTAGGGAATTGGACCAGGTAAGGCTCTTCCCCTCTGATTGTAGGGAATTGGACCAGGTAAGGTTCTTCCATCCTCTGATTGTAGGGAATTGGACCAGGTAAGGCTCTTCCATCCTCTGATTGTAGGGAATTGGACCAGGTAAGGCTCTTCCATCCTCTGATTGTAGGGAATTGGACCAGGTAAGGCTCTTCCTCTCTGATTGTAGGGAATTGGACCAGGTAAGGTTCTTCCATCCTCTGATTGTAGGGAATTGGACCAGGTAAGGCTCTTCCATCCTCTGATTGTAGGGAATTGGACCAGGTAAGGCTCTTCCTCTCTGATTGTAGGGAATTGGACCAGGTAAGGCTCTTTCATCCTCTGATTGTAGGGAATTGGACCAGGTAAGGCTCTTCCCCTCTGATTGTAGGGAATTGGACCAGGTAAGGCTCTTCCATCCTCTGGTTGTAGGGAATTGGACCAGGTAAGGCTCTTCCATCCTCTGATTGTAGGGAATTGGACCAGGTAAGGCTCTTCCATCCTCTGGTTGTAGGGAATTGGACCAGGTAAGGCTCTTCCCCTCTGATTGTAGGGAATTGGACCAGGTAAGGCTCTTCCATCCTCTGATTGTAGGGAATTGGACCAGGTAAGGCTCTTCCATCCTCTGATTGTAGGGAATTGGACCAGGTAAGGCTCTTCCTCTCTGATTGTAGGGAATTGGACCAGGTAAGGTTCTTCCCTTCTGATTGTAGGGAATTGGACCAGGTAAGGCTCTTCCATCCTCTGATTGTAGGGAATTGGACCAGGTAAAGCTCTTCCATCCTCTGATTGTAGGGAATTGGACCAGGTAAGGTTCTTCCCCTCTGATTGTAGGGAATTGGACCAGGTAAGGTTCTTCAATCCTCTGATTGTAGGGAATTGGACCAGGTAAGGCTCTTCCCCTCTGATTGTAGGGAATTGGACCAGGTAAGGTTCTTCCATCCTCTGATTGTAGGGAATTGGACCAGGTAAGGCTCTTCCATCCTCTGATTGTAGGGAATTGGACCAGGTAAGGCTCTTCCCCTCTGATTGTAGGGAATTGGACCAGGTAAGGCTCTTCCCCTCTGATTGTAGGGAATTGGACCAGGTAAGATTCTTCCCTTCTGATTGTAGGGAATTGGACCAGGTAAGGCTCTTCCATCCTCTGATTGTAGGGAATTTGACCAGGTAAGGTTCTTCCATCCTCTGATTGTAGGGAATTGGACCAGGTAAGGCTCTTCCCTTCTGATTGTAGGGAATTGGACCAGGTAAGGCTCTTCCATCCTCTGATTGTAGGGAATTGGACCAGGTAAGGTTCTTCCATCCTCTGATTGTAGGGAATTGGACCAGGTAAGGCTATTCCATCCTCTGATTGTAGGGAATTGGACCAGGTAAGGCTCTTCCCCTCTGATTGTAGGGAATTGGACCAGGTAAGGCTCTTCCATCCTCTGATTGTAGGGAATTGGACCAGGTAAGGCTCTTCCCCTCTGATTGTAGGGAATTGGACCAGGTAAGGCTCTTCCCCTCTGATTGTAGGGAATTGGACCAGGTAAGGCTCTTCCATCCTCTGATTGTAGGGAATTGGACCAGGTAAGGCTCTTCCTCTCTGATTGTAGGGAATTGGACCAGGTAAGGTTCTTCCCCTCTGATTGTAGGGAATTGGACCAGGTAAGGCTCTTCCATCCTCTGATTGTAGGGAATTGGACCAGGTAAGGCTCTTCCTCTCTGATTGTAGGGAATTGGACCAGGTAAGGTTTTTCCCCTCTGATTGTAGGGAATTGGACCAGGTAAGGATCTTCCATCCTCTGATTGTAGGGAATTGGACCAGGTAAGGCTCTTCCCCTCTGATTGTAGGGAATTGGACCAGGTAAGGCTCTTCCCCCCTGATTGTAGGGAATTGGACCAGGTAAGGTTCTTCCATCCTCTGATTGTAGGGAATTGGACCAGGTAAGGCTCTTCCTCTCTGATTGTAGGGAATTGGACCAGGTAAGGCTCTTCCATCCTCTGATTGTAGGGAATTGGACCAGGTAAGGTTCTTCCCTTCTGATTGTAGGGAATTGGACCAGGTAAGGTTCTTCAATCCTCTGATTGTAGGGAATTGGACCAGGTAAGGCTCTTCCCCTCTGATTGTAGGGAATTGGACCAGGTAAGGCTCTTCCCCTCTGATTGTAGGGAATTGGACCAGGTAAGGTTCTTCCATCCTCTGATTGTAGGGAATTGGACCAGGTAAGGCTCTTCCATCCTCTGATTGTAGGGAATTGGACCAGGTAAGGCTCTTCCCCTCTGATTGTAGGGAATTGGACCAGGTAAGGCTCTTCCCCTCTGATTGTAGGGAATTGGACCAGGTAAGGTTCTTCCATCCTCTGATTGTAGGGAATTGGACCAGGTAAGGCTCTTCCATCCTCTGATTGTAGGGAATTGGACCAGGTAAGGCTCTTCCATCCTCTGATTGTAGGGAATTGGACCAGGTAAGGCTCTTCCTCTCTGATTGTAGGGAATTGGACCAGGTAAGGTTCTTCCATCCTCTGATTGTAGGGAATTGGAACAGGTAAGGCTCTTCCCCTCTGATTGTAGGGAATTGGACCAGGTAAGGCTCTTCCCCTCTGATTGTAGGGAATTGGACCAGGTAAGGTTCTTCCATCCTCTGATTGTAGGGAATTGGACCAGGTAAGGCTCTTCCTCTCTGATTGTAGGGAATTGGACCAGGTAAGGCTCTTCCATCCTCTGATTGTAGGGAATTGGACCAGGTAAGGTTCTTCCCCTCTGATTGTAGGGAATTGGACCAGGTAAGGTTCTTCAATCCTCTGATTGAGGGAATTGGACCAGGTAAGGCTCTTCCCCTCTGATTGTAGGGAATTGGACCAGGTAAGGCTCTTCCCCTCTGATTGTAGGGAATTGGACCAGGTAAGGTTCTTCCATCCTCTGATTGTGGGGAATTGGACCAGGTAAGGCTCTTCCATCCTCTGATTGTAGGGAATTGGACCAGGTAAGGCTCTTCCCCTCTGATTGTAGGGAATTGGACCAGGTAAGGCTCTTCCTCTCTGATTGTAGGGAATTGGACCAGGTAAGGCTCTTCCATCCTCTGATTGTAGGGAATTGGACCAGGTAAGGTTCTTCCCCTCTGATTGTAGGGAATTGGACCAGGTAAGGTTCTTCAATCCTCTGATTGAGGGAATTGGACCAGGTAAGGCTCTTCCCCTCTGATTGTAGGGAATTGGACCAGGTAAGGCTCTTCCCCTCTGATTGTAGGGAATTGGACCAGGTAAGGTTCTTCCATCCTCTGATTGTAGGGAATTGGACCAGGTAAGGCTCTTCCATCCTCTGATTGTAGGGAATTGGACCAGGTAAGGCTCTTCCCCTCTGATTGTAGGGAATTGGACCAGGTAAGGCTCTTCCCCTCTGATTGTAGGGAATTGGACCAGGTAAGGTTCTTCCATCCTCTGATTGTAGGGAATTGGACCAGGTAAGGCTCTTCCATCCTCTGATTGTAGGGAATTGGACCAGGTAAGGCTCTTCCATCCTCTGATTGTAGGGAATTGGACCAGGTAAGGCTCTTCCTCTCTGATTGTAGGGAATTGGACCAGGTAAGGTTCTTCCATCCTCTGATTGTAGGGAATTGGACCAGGTAAGGCTCTTCCATCCTCTGATTGTAGGGAATTGGACCAGGTAAGGCTCTTCCTCTCTGATTGTAGGGAATTGGACCAGGTAAGGCTCTTTCATCCTCTGATTGTAGGGAATTGGACCAGGTAAGGCTCTTCCCCTCTGATTGTAGGGAATTGGACCAGGTAAGGCTCTTCCATCCTCTGGTTGTAGGGAATTGGACCAGGTAAGGCTCTTCCATCCTCTGATTGTAGGGAATTGGACCAGGTAAGGCTCTTCCATCCTCTGGTTGTAGGGAATTGGACCAGGTAAGGCTCTTCCCCTCTGATTGTAGGGAATTGGACCAGTTAAGGCTCTTCCATCCTCTGATTGTAGGGAATTGGACCAGGTAAGGCTCTTCCATCCTCTGATTGTAGGGAATTGGACCAGGTAAGGCTCTTCCTCTCTGATTGTAGGGAATTGGACCAGGTAAGGTTCTTCCCTTCTGATTGTAGGGAATTGGACCAGGTAAGGCTCTTCCATCCTCTGATTGTAGGGAATTGGACCAGGTAAAGCTCTTCCATCCTCTGATTGTAGGGAATTGGACCAGGTAAGGTTCTTCCCCTCTGATTGTAGGGAATTGGACCAGGTAAGGTTCTTCAATCCTCTGATTGTAGGGAATTGGACCAGGTAAGGCTCTTCCCCTCTGATTGTAGGGAATTGGACCAGGTAAGGTTCTTCCATCCTCTGATTGTAGGGAATTGGACCAGGTAAGGCTCTTCCATCCTCTGATTGTAGGGAATTGGACCAGGTAAGGCTCTTCCCCTCTGATTGTAGGGAATTGGACCAGGTAAGGCTCTTCCCCTCTGATTGTAGGGAATTGGACCAGGTAAGGTTCTTCCCTTCTGATTGTAGGGAATTGGACCAGGTAAGGCTCTTCCATCCTCTGATTGTAGGGAATTTGACCAGGTAAGGTTCTTCCATCCTCTGATTGTAGGGAATTGGACCAGGTAAGGCTCTTCCCTTCTGATTGTAGGGAATTGGACCAGGTAAGGCTCTTCCATCCTCTGATTGTAGGGAATTGGACCAGGTAAGGTTCTTCCATCCTCTGATTGTAGGGAATTGGACCAGGTAAGGCTATTCCATCCTCTGATTGTAGGGAATTGGACCAGGTAAGGCTCTTCCCCTCTGATTGTAGGGAATTGGACCAGGTAAGGCTCTTCCATCCTCTGATTGTAGGGAATTGGACCAGGTAAGGCTCTTCCCCTCTGATTGTAGGGAATTGGACCAGGTAAGGCTTTTCCCCTCTGATTGTAGGGAATTGGACCAGGTAAGGCTCTTCCATCCTCTGATTGTAGGGAATTGGACCAGGTAAGGCTCTTCCTCGCTGATTGTAGGGAATTGGACCAGGTAAGGTTCTTCCCCTCTGATTGTAGGGAATTGGACCAGGTAAGGCTCTTCCATCCTCTGATTGTAGGGAATTGGACCAGGTAAGGCTCTTCCTCTCTGATTGTAGGGAATTGGACCAGGTAAGGTTTTTCCCCTCTGATTGTAGGGAATTGGACCAGGTAAGGATCTTCCATCCTCTGATTGTAGGGAATTGGACCAGGTAAGGCTCTTCCCCTCTGATTGTAGGGAATTGGACCAGGTAAGGCTCTTCCCCCCTGATTGTAGGGAATTGGACCAGGTAAGGTTCTTCCATCCTCTGATTGTAGGGAATTGGACCAGGTAAGGCTCTTCCTCTCTGATTGTAGGGAATTGGACCAGGTAAGGCTCTTCCATCCTCTGATTGTAGGGAATTGGACCAGGTAAGGTTCTTCCCTTCTGATTGTAGGGAATTGGACCAGGTAAGGTTCTTCAATCCTCTGATTGTAGGGAATTGGACCAGGTAAGGCTCTTCCCCTCTGATTGTAGGGAATTGGACCAGGTAAGGCTCTTCCCCTCTGATTGTAGGGAATTGGACCAGGTAAGGTTCTTCCATCCTCTGATTGTAGGGAATTGGACCAGGTAAGGCTCTTCCATCCTCTGATTGTAGGGAATTGGACCAGGTAAGGCTCTTCCCCTCTGATTGTAGGGAATTGGACCAGGTAAGGCTCTTCCCCTCTGATTGTAGGGAATTGGACCAGGTAAGGTTCTTCCATCCTCTGATTGTAGGGAATTGGACCAGGTAAGGCTCTTCCATCCTCTGATTGTAGGGAATTGGACCAGGTAAGGCTCTTCCATCCTCTGATTGTAGGGAATTGGACCAGGTAAGGCTCTTCCTCTCTGATTGTAGGGAATTGGACCAGGTAAGGTTCTTCCATCCTCTGATTGTAGGGAATTGGACCAGGTAAGGCTCTTCCATCCTCTGATTGTAGGGAATTGGACCAGGTAAGGCTCTTCCTCTCTGATTGTAGGGAATTGGACCAGGTAAGGCTCTTCCATCCTCTGATTGTAGGGAATTGGACCAGGTAAGGCTCTTCCCCTCTGATTGTAGGGAATTGGACCAGGTAAGGCTCTTCCATCCTCTGGTTGTAGGGAATTGGACCAGGTAAGGCTCTTCCATCCTCTGATTGTAGGGAATTGGACCAGGTAAGGCTCTTCCATCCTCTGGTTGTAGGGAATTGTACCAGGTAAGGCTCTTCCCCTCTGATTGTAGGGAATTGGACCAGGTAAGGCTCTTCCATCCTCTGATTGTAGGGAATTGGACCAGGTAAGGCTCTTCCTCTCTGATTGTAGGGAATTGGACCAGGTAAGGTTCTTCCCTTCTGATTGTAGGGAATTGGACCAGGTAAGGCTCTTCCCCTCTCATTGTAGGGAATAGGACCAGGTAAGGCTCTTCCCCTCTGATTGTAGGGAATTGGACCAGGTAAGGCTCTTCCATCCTCTGATTGTAGGGAATTGGACCAGGTAAGGCTCTTCCCCTCTGATTGTAGGGAATTGGACCAGGTAAGGCTCTTCCATCCTCTGATTGTAGGGAATTGGACCAGGTAAGGCTCTTCCTCTCTGATTGTAGGGAATTGGACCAGGTAAGGCTCTTCCCCTCTGATTGTAGGGAATTGGAACAGGTAAGGCTCTTCCTCTCTGATTGTAGGGAATTGGACCAGGTAAGGCTCTTCACCTATGATTGTAGGGAATTGGACCAGGTAAGGCTCTTCACCTATGATTGTAGGGAATTGGACCAGGTAAGGCACTTCACCTATGATTGTAGGGAATTGGACCAGGTAAGGTTCTTCCCCTCTGATTGTAGGGAATTGGACCAGGTAAGGCTCTTCACCTATGATTGTAGGGAATTGGACCAGGTAAGGCTCTTCACCGAGATGCTTTGATGTCCAGTATGACGCGAAGGCAGTAGCTACAACCATTAGACCAATGTCTTTCTGACTGTGTCCAAATAACACCTTATTCCCTACATAGTGCAGTACTTTTTTTTACCAGAGCACTATGGGATGCCGTTTGGGATGCAGACTCTTCAATGTAAATTCCTTGGTGTGACGTGTGAAGCATTTATCCCAACGAACACTTACTGATCTGTACTCTAACATCCCTGACTGAACAGATGGCTACTCCCTCAGCAACTCTCTCTCTCAGCTACTCTCCTTTTCTCTCCTTCTGTTTCTCTCTCTTTCTCTCCCCCTCAACTACTCTCCCTCTCTCTCTCTCTCGCTCTCTCTGTCTCTGTCTCTCTCTCTCTCCCTCTTTGTCTCTCTCTTTGTCTCTCTCTTTGTCTCTCTCTCTCTCAACTACTCCCTCTCTCTCTCTCTCTCTCTCTCTCTCTCTCTCTCTCTCTCTCTCTCTCTCTCTCTCTCTCTCTCTCTCTCTCTCTCTCTTTGTCTCTCTCTTTGTCTCTCTCTTTGTCTCTCTCTCTCTCAACTACTCCCTCTCTCTCTCTCTCTCTCTCTCTCTCTCTCTCTCTCTCTCTCTCTCTCTCTCTCTCTCTCTCTCTCTCTCTCTCTCTCTCTCTCTCTCCCTCTTTGTCTCTCTCTTTGTCTCTCTCTCAACTACTCTCCCTCTCTCTCTCTCTCTCTGACTGTCTCTCTCTTTTCTTTTTATTCCCCCACCACAGTAGTATTACAGCTATCCCCTCATGTAGTGAATTTCTGTGACCCACCAAATTGTGGTCACCATCGTAAAACTCTTCATACTGTGGTAATTGGGTAAGCATTTCCATCCTGCTCCTCTCTCCTCCTCTCTTCACCTGCTCTCTCGTAGTCTCCTCTCTCCTCCTCTCTTCCCCTGCTCTCTCGTAGTCTCCTCTCTCCTCCTCTCTTCCCCTGCTCTCTCGTAGTCTCCTCTCTCCTCCTCTCTTCCCCTGCTCTCTCGCAGTCTCCTCTCTCTCTTCTCCTCCCTCCTCTACCCCCTTCCCTCCTCCCTTCCCTTCCAGTCTCCTCCTCTCTTCACCTGCTCTCTCATAGTCTCCTCTCTCTCTTCTCCTCCCTCCTCTACCCCCTTCCCTCCTCCCTTCCCTTCCAGTCTCCTCCTCTCTTCACCTGCTCTCTCGTAGTCTCCTCTCTCTCTTCTCCTCCCTCCTCTACCCCCTTCCCTCCTCCCTTCCCTTCCAGTCTCCTCCTCTCTTCACCTGCTCTCTCGTAGTCTCCTCTCTCTCTTCTCCTCTCTCCTCTACCCCTTCCCTCCTCCCTTCCCTTCCAGTCTCCTCCTCTCTTCCCCTGCTCTCTCGTAGTCTCCTCTCTCTCTTCTCCTCCCTCCTCTTCCCCCTTCCCTCCTCCCTTCCCTTCCAGTCTCCTCCTCTCTTCCCCTGCTCTCTCGTAGTCTCCTCTCTCTCTTCTCCTCCTTCCTCTTCCCCCTTCCCTCCTCCCTTCCCTTCCAGTCTCCTCCTCTCTTCACCTGCTCTCTTGTAGTCTCCTCTCTCTCTTCTCCTCCCTCCTCTTCCCCCTTCCCTCCTCCCTTCCCTTCCAGTCTCCTCCTCTCTTCACCTGCTCTCTCGTAGTCTCCTCTCTCTCTTCTCCTCCCTCCTCTTCCCCCTTCCCTCCTCCCTTCCCTTCCAGTCTCCTCCTCTCTTCACCTGCTCTCTCGTAGTCTCCTCTCTCTCTTCTCCTCCCTCCTCTACCCCCTTCCCTCCTCCCTTCCCTTCCAGTCTCCTCCTCTCTTCCCCTGCTCTCTCGTAGTCTCCTCTCTCTCTTCTCCTCCCTCCTCTTCCCCCTTCCCTCCTCCCTTCCCTTCCAGTTTCCTCCTCTCTTCACCTGCTCTGTCGTAGTCTCCTCTCTCTCTTCTCCTCCCTCCTCTTCCCCCTTCCCTCCTCCCTTCCCTTCCAGTCTCCTCCTCTCTTCACCTGCTCTCTCGTAGTCTCCGCTCTCTCTTCTCCTCCTTCCTCTTCCCCCTTCCCTCCTCCCTTCCCTTCCCCACCCCACCCCTCCCCTTCCCTTCCAGTCTCCTCCTTATTCTCTACTATTTTGCTCTAAATTAACCTGCTTTGCCTTGACATCTTTTCCTCCCAGCAGCATCTCTCCCAGCAGCATCTCTCCCAGCAGCATCTCTCTGAGGGTTGTGGGTTGTGTTGATCGATCCCTCTCCCTAGTGGCTCAGCAGCAGCTGGTGTGGGGGAATGATGGCTGGTACACACAGACAGACACGCACACACACACACACACACACACACACACACACACACACACACACACACACACACACACACACACACACACACACACACACACACACACACACACACACACACACACACACACACACACACACACACACACACACACACGTCACATGGCTAGAGGCTGATACCCTCTGTGTACTGGGGCTGCTGCGTTTGAAGTTTAAATGTGTTGTTCATTCACCAGCCAGCCATCCACCCAGCTCCCCTGCAGCCCCGTCTGTCTGTCTGTCTGTCTGGGCGTCTGTCTAGTTAGGAAATATGGCGGCTGATGATTAAAATAAAGAAGAAACATCTCTCCACACCTCTCCCCTCTTTTGCTTGCCCCTGCACCCACCGAGAGCCTCTCACTGCCTGGCAGAAGGTTACCTTGTACCCAGAGTGTATTTTAGGGGAAAAGCTTTAGGAGGATGTGGCATGGGGCTGTAGGAGGGGGTGAAGGGCTACAGTACATTTGTCTGGGACTGTGTTGTTTATGTGTTCATGTTTTGATTGGCAGCAGCCTGCTGGGATTTCCTCCGGGATAGAGAGGAGGACAGCTGGGGAGCAGGAAGGGGAAACCTGGGCACTGCCTCAGACCCAATACAATTTGATTTGATTTGATTTGACTCTCACCTCCACCTCATCACGAACAACAGGACGCGCTGATAGAGATGGCAGCTTCGCTTCTAGTCCTTAGGAAACTGTGCAGTATTTCGTTTTTTTATGTATTATTTCTTACATTGTTAGCCGTGAAAAAACGTAAGTGTTTTTACATACAGCCGGGAAGAACTATTGAATATCAGAGCAACGTCAACTAACCAGCACAACCAGTACTACGACCAGGAATACAGGGCAGCAGGTAGCCTAGTGGTTAGAGCATTGGGCCAGTAACCGAAAGGCTGCTAGATCGAATCCCTGAGCTGACAAGGTCAAAATATGTTGTTCTGCCCCTGAACAAGGCCGTTAACCCACTATTCCTAGGCTGTCGTTGTAAATAATAATTTGTTCTTAACTGACTTACCTAGTTAAATAAAGGTAAAATAAAAATATATAATTAAATTAATTACGACTTTCCCAAAGCGGATCCTTTGTCTGCACCTCGTAGGGAATTTGAACTGATTCCAGAGGCCGACCCGTCGGAGGAGAGGGTGCTGGAGCGGTCTTCTAGTGAGGCTTTGGATGCGCGCATACCACCGCTTCCGAGTATATTACCCGCTAATGTCCAGTCCCCAGAACTTCTTAAGGCTAGGTGTTCCGCTAGCGGGACAACATCCGGTGAAATTGGAGGTCGCGCATTTCAAGTAAATATTCCTAATATTAAACATTCATGAACATACAAGTGTCATATATCATTCAAAAGCGTAACTTCTTGTTATCTGCGTTGTCAGATTTTAAGCTGCAGGGGCAGTATTGAGTAGCTTGGATGAAAGGTGCACAGAGGTGCCCATAGTAAACTGCCTGCTCCTCAGTCCCAGTTGCTAATATATGCATATTATTATTCGTATTGGATAGAAAACACTCTGAAGTTTCTAAAACTGTTTGAATTATGTCTGTGAGTATAACAGAACTCAGGCAAAAACCTGAGAAGTTCCACTTCCGGTTTGAATTGTTTCTGAGGTGGCAGATTTTCAACCAAGCTCTCATTGAAATTACAGCGACATATGTATGAGTTTTCACTTCCTACGGCTTCCACTAGATGTCAACAGTCAATAGAACTTTGTCTGATGACTCTAATGTGAAGGGGGGCCGAAGGAGACAGGAATTAGTAATCACTGCCATGAGGAGGACCTCCGTTCCACCGCTCTTCTGAAGTCAATCTAATTCTCCGGTTGGAACGTTATTCAAGATGTATGTTAACAACATTCTAAAGATTAATTCAGTACATCGTTTGTTTCTACTGACTGTTACGGAACTTTTGGACATTTCGTCACGTTATAGTGGATGCGCTTCGTGACTTTGGAATTGTTTACAGCTAACGCGCTAACCAAAGTAGCTAATTGGACATGAATAACAGACATTATCGAACAAATCAAGCATTTATTGTGGACATGGGATTCCTAGGACTGCATTCTGATGAAGTTCATCAAAGGTAAGGAAACATTTATCATGTATTTTCTGGTTTCTGTTGAGTCCAACATGGCGGCTAATTTGGCTATTGTTCTGAGCTCCGTCTCAGATTATTGCATGATTTGCTTTTTTTGAAATCTGACACAGCGGTTGCATTAAGGAGAGGCATATCTATAATTCCATGTGTATAACTTGTATTATCATCTACATTTATGATGAGTATTTCTGTTGAAACGATGTGGCTATGCAAAATCACTTGATGTTTTTGGAACTAGTGAATGTAACGCGCCAATGTAAACTCCGATTTTTTGTTATAAATATGAACTTTATCAAACAAAACATGCATGTATTGTGTAACATGAAGTCCTATGAGTGTCATCTGATGAAGATAATCAAAGGTTAGAGATTAATTTTATCTCTATTTCTGCTTTTTGTGAAAGCTATCTTTCGCTGGAAAAATGGCTGTGCTTATGTTGGTTTGGTGGTGACCTAACATAATCGTTTGTAGTGCTTTCGCTGAAAAGCATATTTGAAATCGGACACTTTGGTGGGATTAACAACAAGATTACCTTTAAAATGATATAAGACACATGTATGTTTGAGGAATTTTAATTATGAGATTTCTGTTGTTTGAATTTGGCGCCCTGCACTTTCACTGGCTGCTGTCATATCGATCCCGGTAGCGGGATGCAGCCATAAGTTAAAAAGGCTTGACGTCGAAAGCATACCATGTGAATGTATGAGGACGGCGCCCCACATCAACATATTTTTCAACCAGCACAGGCTTCACAAAATCACAAATAGTGTTTAACCTTTTTGGGCTAGGGGGCAGTATTCGGAATTTCAATAGGCTTTCAATGGAAAACCACTCACATTAAAAAAATAAAAAAAAATCCTGGATGGATTTTCCTCGGGTTTTCCCCTGCCATATCAGGTCTGTTATACTCACAGAGTGGAGTCAGCAGGATGTCATGTATTGGTTATTCCTGTAGAGTGCCATGGTCTGTTGCTATGGTCCTACATGCATGAAACTATTTATGTGAGACTCTACAGGTTGCATGTCCTAATATGAAGACGGTGGCTGAAGGCCAGAGGTGGTAAGCCATTAAGAGGAGATACCATGAGGATGACGTAAGGAGGACAAATGTATAAGTAGGTTGTGGAAAGGAGTTGTATTCATGATGCACCTCGGCTTTAATTATGAAGTAATAAAAAGTATATTTGAACTCCGGTATTTGTGAAATATGATTGACCAAATATTTCCACGATAGCAGATATCAAGACGGCCATCAAGGAACTTCACTGGAATCTATGCAAACTGGAAACTATATATCCAGAGTCTGCATTTATTGTAGCTGGGGATTTTAACAAAGCTAATTTGAGAACAAGGCTACCTAAATTCTATCAGCATATCAATTGCAGTACGTGAGCGAGTAACATGCTCGACTATTGCTACTCTAACTTGTTAGTTACTGCTGCACTGTCTTATCTAGAAGCATAAGCATTTCGCTACACTCACAATAACATCTGCTAACCATGTGACCAATAACATATGCTAACCATGTGACCAATAACATCTGATTTGATTTGACTTGTCTCTAACCTCGACCTCATCACTAACAACAGACAGGACACCACCTCTAACCTCTCCACCCTTCCTCCCTTCCTCTAATCCCTCCTCCCTCCCTCTAACCCCTCCACTCCTCCTCCCTGCCTCTAACCCCTCCACCCCTCCACCCTGCCTCTAACCTCTCCACCCCTCCTCCCTGCCTCTAACCTCTCCACCTCCCCTCCCTGCCTCTAACCCCTCCACCCCTCATCCCTGCCTCTAACCCCTCCACCCCTCCTCCCTGCCTCTAACCTCTCCATCCCTCCTCCCTGCCTCTAACCTCTCCACCCCTCCTCCCTGCCTCTAACCTATCTACCCCTCCTCCCTGCCTCTAACCTCTCCATCCCTCCTCCCTGCCTCTAACCCCTCCACTCCTCCTCCCTGCCTCTAACCCCTCCACCCCTCCACCCTGCCTCTAACCTCTCCATCCCTCCTCCCTGCCTCTAACCCCTCCACTCCTCCTCCCTGCCTCTAACCCCTCCACCCCTCCACCCTGCCTCTAACCTCTCCACCCCTCCTCCCTGCCTCTAACCTCTCCACCCCTCCTCCCTGCCTCTAACCTCTCCATCCCTCCTCCCTGCCTCTAACCTCTCCACCCCTCCACCCTGCCTCTAACTTCTCCACCCCTCCTCCCTGCCTCTAACCTCTCCACCCCTTCTCCCAGCCTCTAACTTCTCCACCCCTCCTCCCTGCCTCTAACCTCTCCACCCCTCCTCCCTGCCTCTAACCTCTCCACCCCTTCTCCCTGCCTCTAACTTCTCCACCCCTCCTCCCTGCCTCTAACCTCTCCACCCCTCCTCCCTGCCTCTAACCACACCACCCCTCCTCCCTGCCTCTAACCTCTCCACCCCTCCTCCCTGCCTCTAACCACACCACTCCTCCACCCTGCCTCT
The DNA here is from genome assembly GCF_016432855.1 of Salvelinus namaycush. Classification (NCBI taxonomy): domain Eukaryota; kingdom Metazoa; phylum Chordata; class Actinopteri; order Salmoniformes; family Salmonidae; genus Salvelinus; species Salvelinus namaycush. The sequence continues at coordinate 35,414 of NW_024058311.1, forward strand.
AACCTCTCCACCCCTCCTCCCTGCCTCTAACCTCTCCACCCCTCCTCCCTGCCTCTAACCTCTCCACCCCTCCTCCCTGCCTCTAACCTCTCCACCCCTCCTCCCTGCCTCTAACCTATCGACCCCTCCTCCCTGCCTCTAACCTCTCCATCCCTCCTCCCTGCCTCTAACCCCTCCACCCCTCCTCCCTGCCTCTAACCTCTCCACCCCTCCTCCCTGCCTCTAACCTCTCCACCCCTCCTCCCTGCCTCTAACTTCTCCATCCCTCCTCCCTGCCTCTAACCGCTCCACCCCTCCTCCCTGCCTCTAACCTCTCCACCCCTCCTCCCTGCCTCTAACCTCTCCACCCCTCCTCCCTGCCTCTAACCTATCCATCCCTCCTCCCTGCCTCTAACCTCTCCATCCCTCCTCCCTGCCTCTAACCCCTCCACCCCTCCACCCTGCCTCTAACCTCTCCACCCCTCCTCCCTGCCTCTAACCTATCCATCCCTCCTCCCTGTCTCTAACCTCTCCACCCCTACACCCTGCCTCTAACCTCTCCACCCCTCCTCCCTGCCTCTAACCTCTCCACCCCTTCTCCCTGCCTCTAACTTCTCCACCCCTCCTCCCTGCCTCTAACCTCTCCACCCCTCCTCCCTGCCTCTAACCTCTCCACCCCTTCTCCCTGCCTCTAACTTCTTCACCCCTCCTCCCTGCCTCTAACCTCTCCACCCCTCCTCCCTGCCTCTAACCACACCACCCCTCCTCCCTGCCTCTAACTTCTCCACCCCTCCTCCCTGCCTCTAACCACACCACTCCTCCACCCTGCCTCTAACCTCTCCACCCCTCCTCCCTGCCTCTAACCTCTCCACCCCTCCTCCCTGCCTCTAACCTCTCCACCCCTCCTCCCTGCCTCTAACCTCTCCACCCCTCCTCCCTGCCTCTAACCTATCGACCCCTCCTCCCTGCCTCTAACCTCTCCATCCCTCCTCCCTGCCTCTAACCCCTCCACCCCTCCTCCCTGCCTCTAACCTCTCCACCCCCCCCCCCTCCCCCTAACCTCTCCACCCCTCCTCCCTGCCTCTAACTTCTCCATCCCTCCTCCCTGCCTCTAACCGCTCCACCCCTCCTCCCTGCCTCTAACCTCTCCACCCCTCCTCCCTGCCTCTAACCTCTCCACCCCTCCTCCCTGCCTCTAACCTATCCATCCCTCCTCCCTGCCTCTAACCTCTCCATCCCTCCTCCCTGCCTCTAACCTCTCCACCCCTCCTCCCTGCCTCTAACCTATCCATCCCTCCTCCCTGCCTCTAACCTCTCCATCCCTCCTCCCTGCCTCTAACCCCTCCACCCCTCATCCCTGCCTCTAACCCCTCCACCCCTCCTCCCTGCCTCTAACCTCTCCATCCCTCCTCCCTGCCTCTAACCTCTCCACCCCTCCTCCCTGCCTCTAACCTCTCCACCCCTCCTCCCTGCCTCTAACCCCTCCACCCCTCCTCCCTGCCTCTAACCCCTCCACCCCTCCTCCCTGCCTCTAACCTCTCCACCCCTCCTCCCTGCCTCTAACCTCTCCACCCTCCTCCCTGCCTCTAACCCCTCCACCCCTCCTCCCTGCCTCTAACCTCTCCACCCCTCCTCCCTGCCTCTAACCTCTCCACCCCTCCTCCCTGCCTCTAACTTCTCCACCCCTCCTCCCTGCCTCTAACTTCTCCACCCCTCCTCCCTGCCTCTAACCTCTCCACCCCTCCTCCCTGCCTCTAACCTATCCATCCCTCCTCCCTGCCTCTAACCTCTCCACCCCTCCTCCCTGCCTCTAACCTCTCCACCCCTCCTCCCTGCCTCTAACCTCTCATCCCTCCTCCCTGCCTCTAACCTCTCCACCCCTCCTCCCTGCCTCTAACCTCTCCATCCCTCATCCCTGCCTCTAACCCCTCCACCCCTCCTCCCTGCCTCTAACCTATCCACTCCTCCTCCCTGCCTCTAACCTCTCCATCCCTCCTCCCTGCCTCTAACCTCTCCATCCCTCATCCCTGCCTCTAACCCCTCCACTCCTCCTCCCTGCCTCTAACCTCTCCACCCCTCCTCCCTGCCTCTAACCTCTCATCCCTCCTCCCTACCTCTAACCTCTCCACCCCTCCTCCCTGCCTCTAACCTCTCCACCCCTCCTCCCTGCCTCTAACCTCTCCACCCCTCCTCCCTGCCTCTAACCCCTCCACCCCTCCTCCCTGCCTCTAACCTCTCCACCCCTCCTCCCTGCCTCTAACCTCTCCACCCCTCCTCCCTGCCTCTAACCTCTCCACCCCTCCTCCCTGCCTCTAACCCCTCCACCCCTCCTCCCTGCCTCTAACCTCTCCACCCCTCCTCCCTGCCTCTAACCTCTCCACCCCTCCTCCCTGCCTCTAACCTCTCCATCCCTCCTCCCTGCCTCTAACCCCTCCACCCCTCCTCCCTGCCTCTAACCTCTCCATCCCTCCTCCCTGCCTCTAACCTCTCCACCCCTCCTCCCTGCCTCTAACCTCTCCACCCCTCCTCCCTGCCTCTAACCTCTCCACCCCTCCTCCCTGCCTCTAACCTCTCCACCCCTCCTCCCTGCCTCTAACCTCTCCACCCCTCCTCCCTGCCTCTAACCTCTCCACCCCCCTCCCTGCCTCTAACCTCTCCACCCCTCCTCCCTGCCTCTAAACTCTCCACCCCTCCTCCCTGCCTCTAACCTCTCCACCCCTCCTCCCTGCCTCTAACCTCTCATCCCTCCTCCCTGCCTCTAACCCCTCCACCCCTCCTCCCTGCCTCTAACCTCTCCATCCCTCCTCCCTGCCTCTAACCTCTCCACCCCTCCTCCCTGCATCTAACCTCTCCACACCCCTCCTCCCTGCCTCTAACCTCTCCACCCCTCCTCCCTGCCTCTAACCTCTCCACCCCTCCTCCCTGCCTCTAACCTCTCCACCCCTCCTCCCTGCCTCTAACTTCTCCACCCCTCCTCCCTGCCTCTAACCTCTCCACCCCTCCTCCCTGCCTCTAACCTCTCCACCCCCCCTCCCTGCCTCTAACCTATCCACCCCTCCTCCCTGCATCTAATCTCCACACCCCTCCTCCCTGCCTCTACTACTCCATTAGAAACTATGTAATGACGTTGAATCAACATGGAACACTGATTGGATTTGCAAAAAAATCATCAACGTAAAGAATTCTGTGAATGTTTGTCTTTTTTCCACCCAACTTTCTACCTGAATCCAATGACATGGTTGAAGTGGATGTCTAGCAAACTGTCTAATGTTATTCTCTGATAACTAGCTAACACGATAGCATTATGACCCATCCTGAATACTGTAGACTTTATGAGTATGCCAACTAGCTAACACGATAGCATTATGACCCAACCTTAACACTGTAGACTTTATGAGTATGCTAACTAGCTAACTGGCTAACACAATAGCATTATGACCCATCCTTAACACTGTAGACTTTATGAGTATGCTAACTAGCTAACTGGCTAACACTATAGCATTACGACCCATCCTTAATACTGTAGACTTTATGAGTATGCTAACTAGCTAACTGGCTAACACGATAGCATTATGACCCATCCTGAATACTGTAGACTTTATGAGTATGCCAACTAGCTAACTGGCTAACACGATAGCATTACGACCCATCCTTAATACTGTAGACTTTATGAGTATGCTAACTAGCTAACTGGCTAACACGATAGCATTATGACCCATCCTGAATACTGTAGACTTTATGAGTATGTTAACTAGCTAACACTATAGCTGTCACATTCTGACCTTTATTTTCCTTTTTTTTGTCTTTATTTAGTATGGTCAGGGCGTGAGTTGGGGTGGGCAGTCTATGTTATTTGTTTCTATGTTTAGGTTTGTTCATTTAGCCTGATATGGTTCTCAATCAGAGGCAGGTGTTTTGCATTGTCTCTGATTGGGAGCCATATTTAGGTTGCCTGTTTTCACTGTTGGTTTGTGGGTGTTTGTCTTCCGTGTCAGTGTTTGTCGCCACACGGTACTGTTTCGGTTTGTTCACATTTATTATTTTGTTATTTGTGTAGTGTTCAGTTTATATTATTAAAACATGAACACTTACCACTCTGCGTATTGGTTCTCCGATCCTTCTCGCCTCTCCTCGTCAGATGAGGAGGAAGAGATAGACAGCCGTTACAATAGCACAACAACCCATCCTTAATTCTGTAGACTTTATGAGTATGTTAACTAGCTAACTGGCTAACACTATAGCAGTACGACCCATCCTTAATACTGTAGACTTTATGAGTATGCCAACTAGCTAACTAGCTAACACTATAGTATTACGACCAGTTCTTAATACTGTAGACTTCATGAGTATGCTATCTGGCTCCTTAAGCACAACAACACCTCTGATCAGGTACTGTATGTTCATCCTTGGTTAGAACCTCCTATCTCATGCTCCGTCTGTAATTGTTCCCCTGCAGGAAATGTCTTTACGAGTAGGATGCTTGATTGTCCTGAGGTGAAGCGTAAAGAATCGGCCAGCAAATCAACGAGACGGAAGCGTGGAGCGAGAGGAAGATTATGCTAAAGGAGTTTTAGCCCACAGCGTACACTGTGTTAGTGGATTGTATGTTTTCTTCGATACGGTGACGAAGGGGGCGCTAATATCAATTAGCATGCATTATCAATTAGCTCCCAATCTCACAGCGCATTAGCGATGATAATGGAGTGACCTCAGATACAATCCACCGGCTGAGTCCCAAACGGCTCCCTGTTTCCTACTTAGTGCCCTATGGGCCCTGGTCAAAAGTAGTGCACTATGTAGGGTACAGATTACCCTTTGGGACACGTCCTGTCTTTTTCTTCACTGGCTCCATCCTTCTGCAATATTACCTCACCAAACATCTGACAGGAAAAAAACAACAAATAAGTCAAATAAATATGAGGTCAAAGACATTTATTATTGAACACAGTGTCTCAGGAGGTAGGTAGGGACTTCTGAAAACTAGTTTAATGTACAATATGTGCAAATATTTATCTGTATCAGGACAGAGAGAGGTAGAGGTACCTGGACATCTGTATCAGGACAGAGAGAGGTAGAGGAACCTGGACATCTGTATCAGGACAGAGAGGTAGAGGAACCTGGACATCTGTATCAGGACAGAGAGAGGAAGAGGAACCTGGACATCTGTATCAGGACAGAGAGAGGTAGAGGAACCTGGACATCTGTATTAGGACAGAGAGGAAGAGGAACCTGGACATCTGTATCAGGACAGAGAGAGGTAGAGGAACCTGGACATCTGTATCAGGACAGAGAGGTAGAGGAACCTGGACATCTGTATCAGGACAGAGAGGAAGAGGAACCTGGACATCTGTATCAGGACAGAGAGGAAGAGGAACCTGGACATCTGTATCAGGACAGAGAGAGGTAGAGGATCCTGGACATCTGTATCAGACAGAGAGAAGTAGAGGAACCTGGACATCTGTATCAGGACAGAGAGGTAGAGGAACCTGGACATCTGAATCAGGACAGAGAGGTAGAGGAACCTGGACATCTGTATCAGGACAGAGAGGAAGAGGAACCTGGACATCTGTATCAGGACAGAGAGGAAGAGGAACCTGGACATCTGTATCAGGACAAAGAGAGGTAGAGGAACCTGGACATCTGTATCAGACAGAGAGAGGTAGAGGAACCTGGACATCTGTATCAGGACAGAGAGGTAGAGGAACCTGGACATCTGAATCAGGACAGATAGGAAGAGGAACCTGGACATCTGTATCAGGACAGAGAGAGGTAGAAGAACCTGGACATCTGTATCAGGACAGAGAGGTAGAGGAACCTGGACATCTGTATCAGGACAGAGAGGTAGAGGAACCTGGACATCTGTATCAGGACAGAGAGGTAGAGGTACCTGGACATCTGTATCAGGACAGAGAGAGGTAGAGGAACCTGGACATCTGTATCAGGACAGAGAGAGGTAGAGGAACCTGGACATCTGTATCAGGACAGAGAGGTAGAGGAACCTGGACATCTGTATCAGGACAGAGAGGTAGAGGAACCTGGACATCTGTATCAGGACAGAGAGGAAGAGGAACCTGGACATCTGTATCAGGACAGAGAGGAAGAGGAACCTGGACATCTGTATCAGGACAGAGAGGTAGAGGAACCTGGACATCTGAATCAGGACAGAGAGAGGTAGAGGAACCTGGACATCTGACCTGCCCAGGCCAGGTCATAAACTGAGTTACAGTTCCCAGGCCAACTCATAAACTGAGTTACAGTTCCCAGGCCAGGTCATAAACTGAGTTACAGTTCCCAGGCCAGGTCATAAACTGAGTTACAGCGCCCTGGCCAGGTCATAAACTGTGAGTTACAGTTCCCTGGCCAGTTCATAAACTGAGTTACAGCGCCCAGGCCAGGTCATAAACTGAGCAATCGTGGGAGAAGGCCCTTGATCAGAGAGGTGACCAAGAACCTGATGGTCCCTCTGACAGAGCTCCAGAGTTCCTCTGTGGAGATGGGAGAATATTCTAGAAGGACAACCATCTCTGCAGCACTCCACCAATCAGGCCTGTGTGGTAGAGTGGCCAGACGGAAGCTCCTCCTCAGTAAAAGGCACATGACAGCCCGCTTAGGGTTTTGCCGAAAGGCACCTAAAGACTTTCAGACCATGAGAAACAAGATTCTCTGGTCTGATGAAACCAAGATTGAACTCTTTGGCTTGAATGGCAAGCATCACGTCTTGAGGAAACAGCATCATCCTGTTATGATTTTTTTCAGCGGCAGGGACTGGGAGACTAGTCTGGATCGAGGGAAAGATGAACGGAGCAAAGTCCACATAGATCCTTGATGAAAAACCTGCTCCACTTTACAACTGGACAACGACCCTAAACACACAACCACGACAAGGCAGGAGTGGCTTCGGGACAAGTCTCTTTATAATATCGCTGTAAAGTAACAAAATGTGGAAAAGTCAAGGGCTCTGAATACTTTCTTAATGCACTGCAGTGGGCCTGTTATGACATTGCCCTCTTTGCTCAGTTTATGACCTGTTTGTTACAACTTGGTGAAGCTCATGGGAGACGGTGCGGCCACATCACCATAACGCTGTTTATATAATAGCCTCAGATATGAGGTTTACATCTAATTGTTGTATAAGATGAATGAGTGAGGATGATACTGTTTGTAAAATTGTGTCATGTGATTTTGGAGTGTTTAATGAAGGAAACTCCAATTCCCTTTTGAGTTGAACTAAATCAGAGGACCGCCCATGAGCCCAGTTATTGTCGGGCATCCTGGGACAGACCCTTTTCTGCCCTTCCGAATAAAACTCCCACTCGGGTTTTCTATCACCAGACCATGTTTCTCTCAATCACGAGAGGTCAAAGGTTGCAGACCAGCTTACCTCGATAACGAGAGGGCCAAGGTTTGAAACCAGACTGCTGAATCTTTTAACCATCCCACGTGGTTAAACTCTTAGACTATCGATAGCGACAGAATAAGAACAAGACTTTGATATTAATTACTAGTCTGCAGCGAGGAATTCGGTATCATTGAACGTGAAGAACGACAACCACCGAAACACCTATCCATAACGACATGAATGAATGTCACTCTGAACAATCCACTCTAACCACGACAGAGAGAGAGAGAGAGAGGACGGAAACTCTCCAACAGAAACTAACTTTTCAGCAGAGATCCCGACAACACACTGAGCGTAAATATATATATTGATTGTAATTGTTCCCGAATGAGTGAGCGTTCATGTGTAAAGGATTAGCATTTCAATTGTTATAAATATAAACTCTGTAGTGACTTCTCATCTGACCCCCACTCCCCTTTTGTCTAACAAGCCGCCATGCCGGTTTAGCCCACTAGGGCACATTCCCCTATTATTCCTTGTAACCGTATTTACTTTGTTTGTTTGTTTATGTATGTCTGTGAATTACTTAGTAAATAAATGATTTAAGACAGTTGATGTATGGATGACTCATAGTGAAGACTGGGTTCGTGCAGATAACCAACAATTTACGACGTTTGGAATGAGACTAACGTGAGGTAAAGTAAATAATTAATTAATTCGAAGACTAATTGATCAGATATAAAATATCTGAAAAGTTCTATTAGGAAAATTAGAACTTTGTAATCTGAATGTTTTCCTTGGTGCCCCGACTTCCTAGTTAGTTACAGTTACATGATTAATCAGTTTCTTGACGCTATGGGTCAGATTTTTTTTTTTTTTTTTTAAATAACGTTCCCAAGGTAAACGGACTATTTCTCAGGTCCAGATCGTAGAATATGCATATAATTTACAGATTAGGATAGAAAACAATCCAAAGTTTCCAAAACTTTCAAAATATTGTCTGTGAGTATAATAAAACTGATTCTGCAGGCGAAAACCTGAGAAAATATAACCCGGAAGTGATATATATTTTTTAAATCTGTGTTTCCTGGCCAGTCTTTCTTCCATTTAAAGGGGTATCAACCAGATTCCTTTTCCAATGGCTTCCTCAGGCTGTGACCAGGCTTTAGACATAGTTTCAGGCTTTTATTTTGAAAAATGAACGAGATTTTTCAAAAGTAGTCAGGTGTCCTCTGAATAGTTCCTGCGCGCGAGAGGGGAGCTCTCCATTTTCCTTTTCTCTCTTATTGAATAGGTTACGGTCCGGTTGAAATATTATCGATTATGTTTGTTAAAAACAATCTGAGGATTGATTATAAAAAACATTTGACATGTTTCTACGAACATTACGGATACTTTTTGGAGTTTTCGTCGAACGGAACGAGGCTGTAGGTTTCTCAACATAACGCGCAACCCAAATGGCGTTTTTTTGTTATAAAAGAAATATTTATCGAACAAAAAGAACATTTGTTGTGTAACTGGGAGTCTCGTGAGTGCAAACATCCGAAGATTATCAAAGGTAAGCGATTCATTTTATTGCTTTTCTGACTTTCGTGACCATGCTAATTTGGGGCTAGCTGTTCTAGCATTGATTGATACACTCACAAAAGCTTGGATTGCTTTCGCTGTAAAGCATATTTTCAAAATCTGACACGATAGGTGGATTAACAACAAGCTAAGCTGTGTTTTGGTATATTTCACTTGTGATTGCATGATTATAAATATTTTTAGTCATATTTTTGAATTTGGCACCCTGCAATTCAGTGGTTGTTTAGGAAAATGATCCCGCTAAAGGGATCTGTGCGCAGAAATGTTAATCGCGTAATACTAATTACAGAGAATTTTTGATAAAAACTAAAAGTCTTCATTTAATGATAGTAAAGACACGACAGGCCCTAATCAAAAATTCTGCACTATATAGCAAAGAGGATGCCATTTGGGATGAACACAGTTTTCAGTTTTGTAATGATGTAATAGAATGTTCTGAATGTTCCGTTTCAGTTGACAGAAAGGTTTTAGTCTAATCAGAAAGACAGAGGATGATGTTTTGGGGTTTGAAGAAGTTGATCCGCAGGTGTTGAGGTGATTGTGACATTGTAAGAAGAAATGACGAAGGCAAGCAGCATTGTCTACTGTTCAAACGTTTGTCTCCATTTTGTTCTGTAACAGCTTTAGCCTGTGAAGATATCATAGTCCAGTGGTATTCAAAGTCAGGGTCGTGACCCCTAGTAGTTCGCTGGGGAACTCCAGTGTTTTGCCAAAATACAATTTAAAAAAAGGAAGAGTACAGATTTGTATGGGTTTGTATGGGTTTGTATGGGTTTGTATTGGTTTGTATGGGTTTGTATGGGTTTGTATGGGTTTGTATTGGTTTGTATGGGTTTGTATGGGTTTGTATGGGTTTGTATGGGTTTGTATTGGTTTGTATGGGTTTGTATGGGTTTGTATGGGTTTGTATGGGACAATGAACAAATGTTTTAGAGAAAGATCGTTTGTAATGGAGTCCCCAGAAATTCCGGCAAAAAAATGGTGTCCCCGTTTGCTTTAGGTTTGTTTTCTCCTGGCCGTTTCTTCCCGTATAACGTCATTTTCTTGCTTACACAGACCATAGCAGGGGTAATTTAGCATGCCAAAGCATATGTTTAAGTTGACAAACCATTGCTACTGGACATTTTTATGTTTCTAAAGGATCATATTAAGGTACTCCATGAAACGGATCTCATTCCCTCATCAAAGCAACACCTGGAATATCAAAGGCTTTCAATGTGTTGCAACATAGCGAATGTATGGATGCATGTAATCTTTTAGAAGGGAACATCACTTCAAACCCAACCAGAGACCAGGAGGATACAGACTAGAACACCACTTCAAACCCAACCAGAGACCAGGAGGATACAGACTAGAACACCACTTCAAACCCAACCAGAGACCAGGAGGATACAGACTAGAACACCACTTCAAACCCAACCAGAGACCAGGAGGATACAGACTAGAACACCACTTCAAACCCAACCAGAGACCAGGAGGATACAGACTAGAACACCACTTCAAACCCAACCAGAAACTATGAGGACACTGAGCCTGACCTGGAGGTGTAGTGAGTTGGGAAAAGAATACTAAGATTAATATAAAATTAGCTAAAAGATTGTATACAATCTATTAAATATAAACGAGATCTAAACAGCTTACATCTGAGATAATATTTGACATCCCCAGATTTGCATCTTGGATAAAATGACCAACGTTATACTTGTATGCTAGTATCAGGGTTCAAACCCCTGGTCTCATGCATGGTACAAGACTATGTTAGCCCTCTGAGCTAAAGCCTAAGCAGTAAGTCTTCAGGTCTCTGGCTAGCTTACCCACATTACCATGTCCCAAATGGTACCCTATTCCCAATGGGTGTGTGGTCAAAAGTAGTGTACTATATAGGGAATAGGGTGCCATTGGCCATAGGGCTCTGGTTAAAAGTAGTGCACTGTGTAGGGAATAGGGTGCCATTTAGGATGCTGAATGAATGTTAAATCACGTTATCCTCTATTATGAGGCGACTGATTGTCATTGTTATAGAAATTATACGAAGAACAGCTGTGTGTAATCAGTTAGTGACACCAATGTCCCAATCTCTATCTCTCCACAGTCATCCGTTACGGCAGAACACCCAAACTCACACATTACCCTCCCCTTACACACATACACACACATACACACACATTTACATCTCTTTGGGAATATTACCTTCAAATTGATGGAAATTCAGGCTTGAGATATGTAAGGGATGTTCTGTACATTATTTATTGAAATAATGGTTGACGCAGCAAAGTTTTTCTAAGGTAATGCAAGATAAGGTAATGCAGAGAACAGAGGTATTTATCCTGCTGTTGCCAAAGAAAACAATACTAAAGCATACATTTACTGGGAGAAATAAAAATGTATGTGTTTATATTTTCATGTACAGTATATAATTTGTGCTTTTCTCATCTTTTGGTGGATTCATTTGATATCTATGGACATGACCCAGTCGTTGCTCATAGGCAATGTTCTTATCTATGCTATGGCTAACACAGTCACAAGCTCTGCAGTCAGAATAACAGCAAAGTTGCTGCTTTGTATTGACATTCACTTGGATACATCCATAACAATGAGCTGATTATGCCTGGCATGTCGTCAGGACACGTCAACACTGACTGTTAACTATGAGGAGATCGCATTGCTAGCGAACATTAGGCTATAAGCTAGCTAAATAGTTTGTCGCTAGCAAACATTAGGCTAGGAGCTAGCTAAATAGTTTGTCGCTAGCAAATATTAGGCTAGAAGCTAGCTAAATAGTTTGTCGCTAGCAAACATTAGGCTAGGAGCTAGCTAAATAGTTTGTCGCTAGCAAATATTAGGCTAGAAGCTAGCTAAATAGTTTGTCGCTAGGATATCTGCCAAAATGACAACAGAATTCAAAAATATTTTGTTCGTCACTCACCACGTTAACATAAACTCACTCACTTTTGTACATCGCGTTGGTCCATACAATTGACCTTATTTTATCGCCGCAAAAAACGTAATACTTCCAGATCAACTGTAATATCAATACCAATGTAAAGCACAATTCCTCCCCTTTCCAACAAAATCAATGACGAGTCCTTCATGATGCCTATCTCTGCATGATTCAAGAAGGCAATGAGCTCCGTCGGGTCTTTTTAAAAATGGCGGGTGGGGAAGCGAAACCTTTTGCGTGATAGTGAGAAGGAGAGTTGTCGTGTGGGAAAACGGCTTTTTTTCACTCGATCTGTCCAACTTATCACCTTATCGCCTCTAAAATGTAAATATAACACTATAAAGAGTTTATATAATGTGTCATTACATACCTATTTGAAGGTTTGTGTCGAAATTGAATCGGGTTTTTAGGGCGGTGCTAAAGTGATCTTCAGAAGTAAACAGAGGCTTTTGAGAGTCATGATAGCTTGCAGTGATGACGGAAAAAATGACTAGGTATCCCCTCCTTACCCCCTTACCCTGTCCCTTTCTTGTTTTTAAATGGCGAGAGAAGCTACACCTGGCGGAGAGAGGCTGTAAGACAGAATTAGTTGCTTTATGCGTGCTGTACGTTACGCCATGACACATCACGATGTAAAGTAAAGCTTCGAAAGGGGTCAGTTTTTTCTATAGGGTGCCATTGGCCATAGGGCTCTGGTTAAAAGTAGTGCACTGTGTAGGGAATAGTGTGCCATTGGCCATAGGGCTCTGGTTAAAAGTAGTGCACTACTTTTCTCCAATACTATAGAGCTATTGCCATGTCAACCAACGCTTGAATAGAAACCTAGTTGACACCCCAGATTTTGACGTCAACACAGTCGCTACAGTCCCATTAGCTTTCTTTGCAGCCTTGTTTGAATGTCGCGGTGGCGCACATTTGTACGGAACGGGGTGAGTTTACGTTAGCTAGCTAGCTACATTTGTACGGAACGGGGTGAGTTTACGTTAGCTAGCTAGCTACATTTGTACGGAACGGGGTGAGTTTACGTTAGCTAGCTAGCTACATTTGTACGGAACGGGGTGAGTTTACGTTAGCTAGCTAGCTACATTTGTACGGAACGGGGTGAGTTTACGTTAGCTAGCTAGCTACATTTGTACGGAACGGGGTGAGTTTACGTTAGCTAGCTAGCTACATTTGTACGGAACGGGGTGAGTTTACGTTAGCTAGCTAGCTACATTTGTACGGAACGGGGTGAGTTTACGTTAGCTAGCTAGCTACATTTGTACGGAACGGGGTGAGTTTACGTTAGCTAGCTAGCTACATTTGTACGGAACGGGGTGAGTTTACGTTAGCTAGCTAGCTACATTTGTACGGAACGGGGTTAGCATACGTTAGCTAGCTAGCTACATTTGTACGGAACGGGGTGAGTTTACGTTAGCTAGCTAGCTACATTTGTACGGAACGGGGTGAGTTTACGTTAGCTAGCTAGCTACATTTGTACGGAACGGGGTGAGTTTACGTTAGCTAGCTAGCTACATTTGTACGGAACGGGGTGAGTTTACGTTAGCTAGCTAGCTACATTTGTACGGAACGGGGTGAGTTTACGTTAGCTAGCTAGCTACATTTGTACGGAACGGGGTGAGTTTACGTTAGCTAGCTAGCTACATTTGTACGGAACGGGGTGAGTTTACGTTAGCTAGCTAGCTACATTTGTACGGAACGGGGTGAGTTTACGTTAGCTAGCTAGCTACATTTGTACGGAACGGGGTTAGCATACGTTAGGTCATCAAATGTCTCTGCAACAACACATCAATGCTAGCTAGCTAAATGTTTTCTCCTTGGACCTGCGTTCACAATGTATCCAATTTCAGTTTGTGTTGTTGTTGGTTTATCTTTCTGTAACTTTGTAGCAAGTACGGTCTGCATGTGTAGTCGCCTATTGCGTCATGATTGCAAGGTGTCCCGAAATCTTTTCCAACTGTCCGTTATCTGGTTTTAATGTCCATTCTTCCCTTGTAATCAATCAGAAATGAGCATTCCATAATGCTTTGGTATAATTTATTTTATGTTATGGCGACAGCTGGTCTTTCTGGGGTCCAATATTGAGGTTAATTTAATAACTTTTATCCACAGATGATGCAATCTCAATTACACTCCACACTGCCCTTTCCCACCTGGACAAAAGGAACACTATGTGAGAATGGTGTTCATTGACTACAGCTCAGCGCTCAACACCATAATGCCCTCCAAGATCATCACTAAGCTAAGGACCCTGGGACTAAACACCTCCCTCTGCAACTGGATCATGGACTTTCCTGACGGGCCACCCCCAGGTGGTGAGGGTATCTGCCACGCTGATTCTCAACACTGGAGCTCCCCAGGGGTGCGTGCTCAGTCCCCTTCTGTACTCCCTGTTCACCCACGACTGCATGGCCAGGCACGACTCCAACACCATCATTAAGTTTGCAGACGACACAACAGTGGTAGGCCTGATCACCGACAACGACAAGACAGCCTATAGGGAGGAGGTCAGAGACCTGGCCGGGTGGTGCCAGAATAACAACCTATCCCTCAACGTAACCAAGACTAAGGAGATGATTGTGGACTACAGGAAAAGGAGCACCGAGCACGCCCCCATTCTCATCGACGGGGCTGCAGTGGAGCAGGTTGAGAGCTTCAAGATCCTCGGTGTCCACATCACCAACAAACTAGAATGGTCCAAACACACCAAGACAGTCGTGAAGAGGGCACGACAAAGCCTATTCCCCCTCAGGAAACTAAAAAGATTTGACATGGGTCCTGAGATCCTCAAAAGGTTCTACAGCTGCAACATCAAGAGCATCCTGACTAGTTGCATCACTGCCTGGTACGGCAATTGCTCGGCCTCTGACCGCAAGGCACTACAGAGGGTAGTGCGAACGGCCCAGTACATCACTGGGGTTAAGCTGCCTGCCATCCAGGACCTCTATACCAGGCGGTGTCAGAGGAAGGCCCTAAAAATTGTCAAAGACCCCAGCCACCCCAGTCATAGATTGTTCTACCGGAGTGCCCAAGTCTAGGACAAAAAGGCTTCTGAACAGTTTTTAACCCCAAGCCATAAGACTCCTGAACAGGTAATCAAATGGCTACCCGGACTGTTTGCATTGTGTGCCCCCCCCCAACAACTATTTTTACGCTGCTGCTACTCTCTGTTTATCATATATGCATAGTCACTTTAACTATACATTAATGTAAATACTACCTCAATTGGGCCGACCAACCAGTGCTCCCGCACATTGGCTAACCGGGCTATCTGCATTGTGTCCCGCCACCCACCACCCGCCAACCCCTCTTTTACGCTACTGCTGCTCTCTGTTCATCATATATGCATAGTCACTTTAACCATATCTACATGTACATACTACCTCAATCAGCCTGACTAACCGGTGTCTGTATGTAGCCTCACTACTGTTATATCCTCGCTACAGTATATAGCCTTGCTACTGTATATAGCCTGTCTTTTTACTGTTGTTTGATTTCTTTACTTATCTATTGTTCACCTAATAACTTTTTTTGCACTATTGGTTAGAGCCTGTAAGCATTTCACTGTAAGGTCTATACCTGTTGTATTCGGCGCACGTGACAAATAAACTTTGATTCGATTTCACTGTGCTCAGGGAACTAAAGTTCCCTGAGCACAGTGAAGGTTTTTGGGGCTTTGCTTTGGTGATTCCAATCAGTTGTCGAAGGCTTGCCTGTAATCTCTTCTAAGCTATTCAATCAATACACCTTGATGTAGGTAAGGCAAAACAACTGGTTAGGGGGATTTGAAGACTGCATGTGTGGACTGTGTAATTATAAACACTGTAAATGCTTTTCTCCATCCTTTTTACACTATAAAAGAGAGCAGAGTTATAACATATTAATCACCACTGTAGACCTATAGGCATAACTATGCCATAGGGACAAAACATGGATTTCATAGCCTAAATATATAGCTTGTCATGTTTTGTCTCCATCTTTTGAACAGTGTAGAAGAGAGCAGAGCTTTAACATATTAAGCTGCAGCTGGCCCTGAACGGAGCGGCACTTCTTGCTCTTCATTGTAATCAGAGGGAATCAAATACAGTCCATGTCAGTCTCTCTTGGCTAAGAGTTGAGGAGAGACTGACTGCATCACTTCTTTTTATAAGAAACGTTAATGTGTTGAAAATCCCAAATTGTTTGTATAGTCAACTTACACACAGCTCTGACACACACACACTTATCCCACCAGACATGCCACCAGGGGTCTTTTCACAGTCCCCAAATCCAGAACAAATTCAAGCAAGCGTACACTATTATATAGAGCCATTATTGCGTGGAACTCCATTCCTTCTCATATTGCTCAAGTGAACAGCACAACGCCTCTCCCCTATTTGACCTAGATAGTTTGTGTGCATGTATTGATATGTAGGCTACGTGTGCCTTTTGTAGAATAATAAATAATTTATGTAGTTCTGTCCTTGAGCTGTTGTCTATTAATGTTTTGTATTATTTCATGTTTCATGTTTTGTGTGGACCCCAGGAAGAGTAGCTGCTGCTTTTGCAACAGCTAATAGGGATCCTAATAAAATGCCAATTGCCAGTTGAAGCTTGCATCCACTACAACGGTACTTGCCTACGGAGCAGCAAGAGTATCTGCCCCTCCCTACGTTCAGGCTATGCTCAAAACCTACACCCCAACCCGAGCACTCCGTTTTGCTACCTCTGGTATCTTGGCCCTCCCAGCTCCCACTCAGCCCAGTCCAAGCTTTTGTCTGTCCTGGCACCCCAATGGTGGAACCAGCTTCCCCCTGAAGCTAGGACAGCAGAGTCCCTGCCCATCTTTCCCGAAAACATCTGATACCTTAGCTATTCAAAGAGTACCTTAAATCATCCCACAGCACCCCCGCTCGCACCCCAACACCACCACCCCACACACACACACACACACTCCAAAATACATTTAAAAAATGAAGTATCAAAAAATATTGCGAACTAACACTCACACTTTACTTTTTACTGTCTAACTAGCTCTGACTTTGCCGATGGCTACTTAATTGAGGAAAAATGTAGTCACTATGACTGTGATATGTGGTTGTCCCACCTAGCTATCTGAATATACTAACTACTGTGATATGTGGTTGTCCCACCTAGCTATCTGAATATACTAACTACTGTGATATGTGGTTGTCCCACCTAGCTATCTGAATATACTAACTACTGTGATATGTGGTTGTCCCACCTAGCTATCTGAATATACTAACTACTGTGATATGTGGTTGTCTCACCTAGCTATCTGAATATACTAACTACTGTGATATGTGGTTGTCCCACCTAGCTATCTGAATATACTAACTACTGTAATATGTGGTTGTCTCACCTAGCTATCTGAATATACTAACTACTGTGATATGTGGTTGTCCCACCTAGCTATCTGAATATACTAACTACTGTGATATGTGGTTGTCCCACCTAGCTATCTGAATATACTAACTACTGTGATATGTGGTTGTCCCACCTAGCTATCTGAATATACTAACTACTGTGATATGTGGTTGTCCCACCTAGCTATCTGAATATACTAACTACTGTAATATGTGGTTGTCCCACCTAGCTATCTGAATATACTAACTACTGTGATATGTGGTTGTCTCAACTAGCTATCTGAATATACTAACTACTGAGATATGTGGTTGTCCCACCTAGCTATCTGAATATACTAACTACTGTGATATGTGGTTGTCCCACCTAGCTATCTGAATATACTAACTACTGTAATATGTGGTTGTCTCACCTAGCTATCTGAATATACTAACTACTGTAATATGTGGTTGTCCCACCTAGCTATCTGAATATACTAACTACTGTGATATGTGGTTGTCCCACCTAGCTATCTGAAGATGAATACACTAACCGTAAATACCTCTGGATAAGAGATCTGCTAAATAACTTACATGTAATTGTCTTCCTTTCTCTATTTCCTGACACCACTCTTCTAAATTAGTTTATATTATACAGATTGAGTCTCAGTTAAATATCTGTAACAGACCTCTTCTTTGACTGTCATTTTAATTTATGATTTACAAAATGTGTGATTGAATAACTGTCTGTAACAGACCTCTTCTTTGACTGTCATTTTAATTTATGATTTACAAAATGCGTGATTGAATAACTGTCTGTAACAGAAAGAGAAGTGGTAAACAGGGCATGTCCTTGTCATAGGGTGACACGATGGTTGTTCTTACAAACCGTCTGCTACCACTTAGATACTGATATTATATGTCATTCCGTGTCGTATGAGAAAGTGATCCTTTTAATATTTTACTCTCTCTCTTTCAACAGCAGTTGAAATAGGACTGTAAAATAAAGATTTGCTAGTACGCCATCTTGAAAGACCACTTAATAAGTACGCTCGGGTGGTTGGAAGCTCCTTGAGATCGTGATGGTGGGGAGACCAGCGGGGTGCTCCGTACCTGTCAGGACTGGTGGTCAGAGAGGAAGAGGAGAGAGGAGGAGGAGAGAGGAGGAGGCAGAGAGGATGCGGAGAGAGGAGGAGACAAGAGGAAAGGAGAGGAGGAGGAGGAGGAGGAGGAGAGAGGAGGAGGCAGAGAGGAGGAGGAGAGAGGAGGAGGAGAGAGGATAGGAGAGGAGGAGAAGAGAGGAAAGGAGAGGAGGAGGAGGAGGAGGAGGAGAGAGGAGGAGGCAGAGAGGAGGAGGAAAGAGGAGGAGGAGAGAGGAGGAGGAGAGAGGATGAGGAGGGAGGAGGAGGAGAGAGGATGAGGCAGGGAGGAGGAGGAGAGAGGAGGAAGATAGAGGAGGAGGCAGAGAGGAGGAGGAGAGAGGAGAAGGAGAGAGGAGGAGGAGGAGGAGGAGAGAGGAGGAGGAGAGAGGAGGAGGAGAGAGGAGGAGGCAGAGAGGAGGAGGAGGAGGAGAGAGGAGGAGGCAGAGAGGAGGAGGAGAGAGGAGGAGGAGGAGAGAGGAGGATGAGAGAGGAGGAGGCAGAGAGGAGGAGGAGGGAGAGAGGAGGAGGAGGGAGGAGGAGGAGAGAGGAGGAGGCAGGGAGGAGGAGGAGAGAGGAGGAGGCAGGGAGGAGGATGAGAGAGGAGGAGGCAGAGAGGAGGAGGAGAGAGGAGGGGGCAGAGAGGAGGAGGAGAGAGGAGGAGGCAGGGAGGAGGAGGAGAGAGGAGGAGGAGAGAGGAGGAGGAGAGAGGAGGATAGAGGATAGAGGAGGAGGCAGAGAGGAGGAGGAGAGAGAAGGAGGGAGAGAGGTGGAGGAGAGAGGAGGAGGAGAGAGGAGGAGGAGAGAGGAGGAGGCAGAGAGGAGGAGGCAGAGAGGAGGAGGAGGATAGAGGAGGAGGCAGAGAGGAGGAGGAGAGAGGAGGAGTAGAGAGGAGGAGGCAGAGAGGAGGAGGAGGAGAGAGGAGGAGGAGAGAGGAGGAGGCAGAGAGGAGGAGGAGGAGAGAGGAGGAGGGGGAGAGAGGAGGAGGAGAGAGGAGGAGGAGAGAGGAGGAGGCAGAGAGATGAGGATGAGAGAGGAGGAGGCAGAAAGGAGGAGGAGGGAGAGAGGAGGAGGGAGGAGGAGGAGAGAGGAGGAGAGAGGAGGTGGAGGGAGGAGGAGGATAGAGGAGGAGGCAGGAAAGAGAAGGAGAGAGTAGGAGCAGGACAAGGAGGAATGGAAGGAGAAGGAGGAGGAGGAGGGAGAGTGTAACCTGAGACGTTCTCTTGTACTCCAAGCACCGTTTCAATTACATAATGTTGCTGAAATCCAATTGTCTCCGTCCCCTTGTGATCCATCATTGTTCTTAGTAACAGTCACTGAGGTACTACTGTTTCATGTTCCAGGGGAATCCATTTTCACCACGCTGTGAGAAACAATGCAAGTTCAATGTGTTTTAGGCACCAGGTCACTAATATCACTGTGCTCTACTGTTCTACACTGTACTGATCTGGACTGGACTGGACATTACTGGTCTGGACTGGACTGGTCTGGACTTTACTGGTCTGGACTGTACTGGTCTGGACTGGACATTACTGGTCTGGTCTGGACTTTACTGGTCTGGTCTGGTCTGGTCTGGTCTGGTCTTTACTGGTCTGGACTTTACTGGTCTGGACTGTACTGATCTGGACTGGACTGGACATTACTGGTCTGGACTGGACTGGTCTGGACTTTACTGGTCTGGACTGTACTGGTCTGGACTGGACATTACTGGTCTGGTCTGGACTTTACTGTTCTGGACTGTACTAGTCTGGACTGGACTGGACATTACTGGTCTGGACTTGTCTGGTCTGGACTGGACATTACTGGTCTGGACTGGACTGGTCTGGACTTTACTGGTCTGGACTGTACTGGTCTGGACTGGACATTACTGGTCTGGTCTGGACTTTACTGGTCTGGTCTGGTCTGGTCTGGTCTTTACTGGTCTGGACTTTACTGGTCTGGACTTTACTGGTCTGGTCTGGACTTTACTGGTCTGGACTTTACTGGTCTGGACTTTACTGGTCTGGACTGTACTGGTCTGGACTGGACATTACTGGTCTGGTCTGGACTTTACTGGTCTGGTCTGGTCTGGTCTGGTCTTTACTGGTCTGGACTTTACTGGTCTGGACTTTACTGGTCTGGTCTGGACTTTACTGGTCTGGACTTTACTGGTCTGGACTTTACTGGTCTGGTCTGGACTTTACTGGTCTGGTCTTTACTGGTCTGGTCTGGTATGGTATGGTATGGTCTCGACTGGTCTGGACATTACTGGTCTGGTCTGGACTGGTCTGGACTGGTCTGGACTCTACTGGTCTGGACTGGTCTGGACTCTACTGGTCTGGTTTGGTCTGGACTCTACTGGTCTGGTCTGGTCTGGACTCTACTGGTCTGGTCTGGTCTGGACTGGTCTGGTCTGGTCTGGTCTGGACAGGTCTGGTCTGGTCTGGACTGGACTGGTCTGGTCTGGTCTGGACTGGTCTGGTCTGGTATGGTCTGGTATGGTCTGGACTGGACTGGTCTGGTCTGGACTGGTCTGGTCTGGTATGGTCTGGTATGGTCTGGTCTGGACTGGTCTGGTCTGGTCTGGACTGGTCTGGTATGGTATGGTCTGGTCTGGTCTGGTCTGGTATGGTATGGTCTGGACTGGTCTGGTCTGGTCTGGTCTGGTCTGGTCTGGACTGGTCTGGTCTGGTCTGGTCTGGACTGGACTGGTCTGGTCTGGTCTGGTCTGGACTGGTCTGGTCTGGTATGGTCTGGACTGGTATGGTCTGGACTGGACTGGTCTGGTCTGGTATGGTCTGGTATGGTCTGGTCTGGACTGGTCTGGTCTGGACTGGTCTGGTATGGTCTGGTCTGGACTGGTATGGTCTGGACTGGACTGGTCTGGTCTGGTATGGTATGGTATGGTCTGGACTGGTCTGGTCAGGTCTGGACTGGTCTGGACTCTACTGGTATGGACTGGTCTGGTCTGGACTGGTCTGGTCTGAACTCTACTGGTCTGGTCTGGTCTGGACTCTACTGGTCTGGTCTGGTCTGGCCTCACAAGCTGACAGCACAGTTTTCTATTTCTACTGCTGGATATTTAATAGCTACAGTAGCAGTGGAGGCTGGTGGGAGGAGCTATAGGAGGACAGGCTCATTGTCATGGCTAGAATGGAATAAATGGAACGGTATCAAACACATCAATCATATGGAAACCACATGTTTGGCTCCGTTTCTTCTATACTATTCCAGCCGGTACAATGAGCCCGTCCTTCAATAGCTCCTTCCACCGGCCTCCACTGTACAGTACCTCTCTAGGGGTTTACAGGCCACATTGTCATGACTTCAGAGTACTGCAAAGAGGAAACGTGAAAAGGGAGCAAAGGGGAGGGTGACTGGTTCGGCCATCGACTGAACGTTGTTTTACAGCATCGGTTGGGGACTTGTAAAATGTAATTAAATTGGATGTCAATGGCACATTGAGCTGCTTCATTTACAGTCGTTGGGTTATGTTTAACAGATCAATTATGAGTCTCTCTGTCAGGCTGCTGTTTGGAGGAATCTGAGGGGAAGAATAGACTGCTTATCATAGTGGACCTTCTGAGGGTAACAACCAGCCAACTACCATCCAGTACGAGGAGAAGAGACACCTTCTATCAGGTTATGTTCTCCTGAAACCCTTCTGAGGGTAACAACCAGCCAACTACCATCCAGTACGAGGAGAAGAGACACCTTCTGTCAGGTTATGTTCTCCTGAAACCCTTCTGAGGGTAACAACCAGCCAACTACCATCCAGTACGAGGAGAAGAGACACCTTCTATCAGGTTATGTTCTCCTGAAACCCTTCTGAGGGTAACAACCAGCCAACTACCATCCAGTACGAGGAGAAGAGACACCTTCTATCAGGTTATGTTCTCCTGAAACCCTTCTGAGGGTAACAACCAGCCAACTACCATCCAGTACGAGGAGAAGAGACACCTTCTATCAGGTTATGTTCTCCTGAAACCCTTCTGAGGGTAACAACCAGCCAACTACCATCCAGTACGAGGAGAAGAGACACCTTCTATCAGGTTATGTTCTCCTGAAACCCTTCTGAGGGTAACAACCAGCCAACTACCATCCAGTACGAGGAGAAGAGACACCTTCTATCAGGTTATGTTCTCCTGAAACCCTTCTGAGGGTAACAACCAGCCAACTACCATCCAGTACGAGGAGAAGAGACACCTTCTATCAGGTTATGTTCTCCTGAAACCCTTCTGAGGGTAACAACCAGCCAACTACCATCCAGTACGAGGAGAAGAGACACCTTCTATCAGGTTATGTTCTCCTGAAACCCTTCTGAGGGTAACAACCAGCCAACTACCATCCAGTACGAGGAGAAGAGACACCTTCTATCAGGTTATGTTCTCCTGAAACCCTTCTGAGGGTAACAACCAGCCAACTACCATCCAGTACGAGGAGAAGAGACACCTTCTATCAGGTTATGTTCTCCTGAAACCCTTCTGAGGGTAACAACCAGCCAACTACCATCCAGTACGAGGAGAAGAGACACCTTCTATCAGGTTATGTTCTCCTGAAACCCTTCTGAGGGTAACAACCAGCCAACTACCATCCAGTACGAGGAGAAGAGACACCTTCTATCAGGTTATGTTCTCCTGAAACCCTTCTGAGGGGTAACAACCAGCCAACTACCATCCAAGTACGAGGAGAAGAGACACCTTCTATCAGGTTATGTCTCCTGAAACCCTTCTGAGGGTAACAACCAGCCAACTACCATCCAGTACGGAGGAGAAGAGACACCTTCTATCAGGTTATGTTCTCATGAACCCTTCTGAGGGTAACAACCAGCCAACTACCATCCAGTACGAGGAGAAGAGACACCTTCTATCAGGGTTATGTTCTCCTGAAACCCTTCTGAGGGTAACAACCAGCCAACTACCATCCAGTACGAGGAGAAGAGACACCTTCTATCAGGTTATGTTCTCCTGAAACCCTTCTGAGGTAACAACCAGCCAACTACCATCCAGTACGAGGAGAAGAGACCACTTCTATCAGGTTATGTCTCCTGAAACCCTTCTGAGGGTAACAACCAGCCAACTACCATCCAGTACGAGGAGAAGAGACACCTTCTATCAGGTTTATCGTTCCTCCTGAAACACCTTCTGAGGGTACAACCAGCCCAACTACCATCCAGTACGAGGAGAAGAGACACCTTCTTATCAGGTTATGTCTCCTGCAACCCTTCTGAGGGTAACAACCGCCAACTACCACCCAGTACGAGGAGAAGAGACCACCCTTCTATCCGGGTATGTTCTCCTGAAAACCATTAGAGGGTAAACAACCAGCTCACTTACCATCCAGTACGAGGAGGAAGAGACAACCTTCTATCAGGTTATGTTCTCCTGAAACCCTTCTCGCGGGTAACAACCAGCCAACTACCAATCAAGTACGAGGAAGAAGAGCAATCCTTCTATCAGTTATGTTCTACCTGAAACCCTTCTGCGGGTAACAACCAGCCAACTACCATCCAGTACTAGGAGAAGAGACACTCTTCTATCACGGTTCTTTTCTTTCCTGAAACCCTTCTGAGGGTTAAACAACCAGACCAACTACATCCAGTACGAGGAGAAGAGGCCACCCTTTCTATCAGGTTATGTTCTCCTGAAACCCTTCTGAGGGTAACAACCAGCCAACTACCATCCAGTACGAGGGAGAAGAGCACCTT
>NW_024058312.1:0-59354 GCF_016432855.1 Salvelinus namaycush
CTGTTCGCCTGCTGACAAGGGAACACCCCCCTCTGAACTGTTCCCCTGCTGACATGGGGACACGCCCCTCTCCACTGTTCCTCTGCTGACACGGGGACACGCCCCTCTCCACTGTTCCTCTGCTGACACGGGGACACGCCCCTCCCCACTGTTCGCCTGCTGACACGGGGACACGCCCCTCCCAACTGTTCGCCTGCTGACACGGGGACACGCCCCCTCTGAACTGTTCCCCTGCTGACATGGGGACACGCCGCTCTCCACTGTTCCTCTGCTGACACGGGGACACGCCCCTCCCCACTGTTAGCCTGCTGACACAGGGACACGCCCCTCCCAACTGTTCCCCTGCTGACACGGAGACACGACCCTCTCCACTGTTCCCCTGCTGACACGGGGACACGCCCCCCTCCACTGTTCCCCTGCTGACACGGGGACACACCCCCTCTGAACTGTTCCCCTGCTGACACATGGACACGCCCCTCTCCACTGTTCGCCTGCTGACACGGGAACACGCCCCTCTGAACTGTTCCCCTGCTGACACGGGGACACGCCCCTCTCCACTGTTCGCCTACTGACACGGGGACACGCCCCTCTCCACTGTTCGCCTGCTGACACGGGGACACGCCCCTCTCCACTGTTCGCCTGCTGACACGAGGACACACCCCTCTCCACTGTTCGCCTGCTGACACGGGGACACGCCCCCCTCCACTGTTCGCCTGCTGACACGGGGACACGCCCCCCTCCACTGTTCGCCTGCTGACACGGGGACACGCCCCTCTCCACTGTTCGCCTGCTGACACGGGGACACGCCCCTCTCCACTGTTTGCCTGCTGACATGGGGACACGCCCCCCTCCACTGTTCGCCTGCTGACACGGGGACACGCCCCTCTCCACTGTTCGCCTGCTGACACGGGGACACGCCCCTCTCCACTGTTCGCCTGCTGACACGGGGACACGCCCCTCTCCACTGTTCGCCTGCTGACACGGGGACACGCCCCTCTCCACTGTTCGCCTGCTGACACGGGGACACGCCCCTCTCCACTGTTCGCCTGCTGACACGGGGACACGCCCCTCTCCACTGTTCGCCTACTGACACGGGGACACGCCCCTCTCCACTGTTCGCCTGCTGACAAGGGGACACGCCCCTCTCCACTGTTCGCCTGCTGACAGGGGACACGCCCCTCTCCACTGTTCGCCTGCTGACACGGGGACACGCCCCTCTGAACTGTTCCCCTGCTGACACGGGGACACGCCCCTCTCCACTGTTCGCCTACTGACACGGGGACACGCCCCTCTCCACTGTTCGCCTGCTGACACGGGGACACGCCCCTTTCCACTGTTCGCCTGCTGACACGGGGACACGCCCCCCTCCACTGTTCGCCTGCTGACACGGGGACACGCCCCTCTCCACTGTTCGCCTGCTGACACGGGGACACGCCCCTCTCCACTGTTCGCCTACTGACACGGGGACACGCCCCTCTCCACTGTTCGCCTGCTGACAAGAGGACACGCCCCTCTCCACTGTTCGCCTGCTGACACGGGGACACGCCCCTCTCCACTGTTCGCCTGCTGACACGGGGACACGCCCCTCTCCACTGTTCGCCTACTGACACGGGGACACGCCCCTCTCCACTGTTCGCCTGCTGACACGGGGACACGCCCCCCTCCACTGTTCGCCTCCTGAGACGGGGACACGCCCCTCTCCACTGTTCGCCTGCTGACACGGGGACACGCCCCTCTCCACTGTTCGCTTGCTGACACGGGGACACGCCCCTCTCCACTGTTCGCCCGCTGAAACAGGGACACGCCCCTCTCCACTGTTCGCCTGCTGACACGGGGACACGCCCCTCTCCACTGTTCGCCTGCTGACACAGGGACACGCCCCTCTGAACTGTTCCCCTGCAGACACGGGGACACGCCCCTCTCCACTGTTCGCCTGCTGACACGGGGACACGCCCCTCTCCACTGTTCGCCTGCTGACACGGGGACACGCCCTCCACTGTTCGCCTGCTGACACGGGGACACGCCCCTCTCCACTGTTCGCCTGCTGACACGCCCCTCTCCACTGTTCCCCTGCTGACACGGGGACACGCCCCTCTCCACTGTTCGCCTACTGACACGGGGGCACACCCCTCTCCACTGTTCGCCTGCTGACACGGGAACAGAACCCTCTCCACTGTTCGCCTGCTGACACGGGAACACCCCCCTCTGAACTGTTCCCCTGCTGACACGGGAACACGACCCTCTCCACTGTTCCCCTGCTGACACGGGGACACGCCACTCTCCGCTGTTCCCCTGCTGACACGGGAACAGGCCCCCCTCTCCACTGTTCCCCTGCTGACACGGGAACAGGCCCCTCTCCACTGTTCGCCTGCTGACACGGGAACACCCCCCTCTGAACTGTTCCCCTGCTGACATGGGGACACGCCCCTCTAGACTGTTCCTCTGCTGACACGGGGACACGCCCCTCCCCACTGTTCACCTGCTGACACGGGGACACGCCCCTCCCCACTGTTCACCTGCTGACACGGAGACACGCCCCTCTCCACTGTTCACCTGCTGACACGGGAACACGACCCTCTCCACTGTTCCCCTGCTGACACGGAGACACGCCCCTCTCCACTGTTCGCCTGCTGACACGTGGACATGCCCCTCTGAACTGTTCCCCTGCTGACACGGGGACACACCCCTCTCCACTGTTCGCCTGCTGACACGGAGACACGCCCCTCTCCACTGTTCGCCTGCTGACACGTGGACATGCCCCTCTGAACTGTTCCCCTGCTGACACGGGGACACACCCCTCTCCACTGTTCGCCTGCTGACACGGGGACACACCCCTCTCCACTGTTCGCCTGCTGACACGGAGACACGCCCCTCTCCACTGTTCGCCTGCTGACACGTGGACATGCTCCTCTGAACTGTTCCCCTGCTGACACGGAGACACGCCCCTCTCCACTGTTCCCCTGCTGACACGGAGACACGCCCCTCTCCACTGTTCCCCTGCTGACACGGAGACACGCCCCTCTCCACTGTTCGCCTGCTGACACGTGGACATGCCCCTCTGAACTGTTCCCCTGCTGACACGGAGACACGCCCCTCTCCACTGTTCCCCTGCTGACACGTGGACATGCCCCTCTGAACTGTTCCCCTGCTGACACGGGGACACACCCCCTCTGAACTGTTCCCCTGCTGACACGGGGACACGACCATCTCCACTGTTCCCCTACTGACACGGGGACACGCCCCCCTCCACTGTTCCCCTGCTGACACGGGGACACGCTCCTCTGAACTGTTCCCCTGCTGACACAGGGACACGCCCCTCTCCACTGTTCCTCTGCTGACACGGGGACACACCCCCCTCTGAACTGTTCCCCTGCTGACACAGGGACATGCCCCTCTCCACTGTTCGCCTGCTGACACGGGGACATGCCCCTCTGAACTGTTCCCCTGCTGACACGGGGACACGCCCCTCTCCACTGTTCGCCTGCTGACACGGGGACACGCCCCTCTCCACTGTTCGCCTGCTGACACGGGGACACGCCCTCCACTGTTCGCCTGCTGACACGGGGACACGCCCCTCTCCACTGTTCGCCTGCTGACACGCCCCTCTCCACTGTTCCCCTGCTGACACGGGGACACGCCCCTCTCCACTGTTCGCCTACTGACACGGGGGCACACCCCTCTCCACTGTTCGCCTGCTGACACGGGAACAGGCCCCTCTCCACTGTTCGCCTGCTGACACGGGAACAGGCCCCTCTCCACTGTTCGCCTGCTGACACGGGAACACCCCCCTCTGAACTGTTCCCCTGCTGACACGGGAAGACGACCCTTTCCGCTGTTCCCCTGCTGACATGGGAACACGACCCTCTCCACTGTTCCCCTGCTGACACGGGGACACGCCACTCTCCGCTGTTCCCCTGCTGACACGGGAACAGGCCCCCCTCTCCACTGTTCCCCTGCTGACACGGGAACAGGCCCCTCTCCACTGTTCGCCTGCTGACACGGGAACACCCCCCTCTGAACTGTTCCCCTGCTGACATGGGGAAACGCCCCTCTAGACTGTTCCTCTGCTGACACGGGGACACGCCCCTCCCCACTGTTCACCTGCTGACACGGGGACACGCCCCTCCCCAATGTTCGCCTGCTGACACGGGGACACGCCTCTCTGAACTGTTCCCCTGCTGACACGGGGACACGCCCCCCTCCACTGTTCGCCTGCTGACACGGGGACACGCCCCCCTCCACTGTTCGCCTGCTGACACGGGGACACGCCCCTCTCCACTGTTCGCCTGCTGACACGGGGACACGCCCCTCTCCACTGTTTGCCTGCTGACATGGGGACACGCCCCCCTCCACTGTTCGCCTGCTGACACGGGGACACGCCCCTCTCCACTGTTCGCCTGCTGACACGGGGACACGCCCCTCTCCACTGTTCGCCTGCTGACACGGGGACACGCCCCTCTCCACTGTTCGCCTGCTGACACGGGGACACGCCCCTCTCCACTGTTCGCCTGCTGACACGGGGACACGCCCCTCTCCACTGTTCGCCTGCTGACACGGGGACACGCCCCTCTCCACTGTTCGCCTACTGACACGGGGACACGCCCCTCTCCACTGTTCGCCTGCTGACAAGGGGACACGCCCCTCTCCACTGTTCGCCTGCTGACAGGGGACACGCCCCTCTCCACTGTTCGCCTGCTGACACGGGGACACGCCCCTCTGAACTGTTCCCCTGCTGACACGGGGACACGCCCCTCTCCACTGTTCGCCTACTGACACGGGGACACGCCCCTCTCCACTGTTCGCCTGCTGACACGGGGACACGCCCCTTTCCACTGTTCGCCTGCTGACACGGGGACACGCCCCCCTCCACTGTTCGCCTGCTGACACGGGGACACGCCCCTCTCCACTGTTCGCCTGCTGACACGGGGACACGCCCCTCTCCACTGTTCGCCTACTGACACGGGGACACGCCCCTCTCCACTGTTCGCCTGCTGACAAGAGGACACGCCCCTCTCCACTGTTCGCCTGCTGACACGGGGACACGCCCCTCTCCACTGTTCGCCTGCTGACACGGGGACACGCCCCTCTCCACTGTTCGCCTACTGACACGGGGACACGCCCCTCTCCACTGTTCGCCTGCTGACACGGGGACACGCCCCTCCCACTGTTCGCCTGCTGACAAGGGGACACGCCCCTCTCCACTGTTCGCCTGCTGACAGGGGACACGCCCCTCTCCACTGTTTGCCTGCTGACACAGGGACACGCCCCTCTCCACTGTTCGCTTGCTGACACGGGGACACGCCCCTCTCCACTGTTCGCCCGCTGAAACAGGGACACGCCCCTCTCCACTGTTCGCCTGCTGACACGGGGACACGCCCCTCTCCACTGTTCGCCTGCTGACACAGGGACACGCCCCTCTGAACTGTTCCCCTGCAGACACGGGGACACGCCCCTCTCCACTGTTCGCCTGCTGACACGGGGACACGCCCCTCTCCACTGTTCGCCTGCTGACACGGGGACACGCCCCTCTCCACTGTTCGCCTGCTGACACGCCCCTCTCCACTGTTCCCCTGCTGACACGGGGACACGCCCCTCTCCACTGTTCGCCTACTGACACGGGGGCACACCCCTCTCCACTGTTCGCCTGCTGACACGGGAACAGGCCCCTCTCCACTGTTCGCCTGCTGACACGGGAACACCCCCCTCTGAACTGTTCCCCTGCTGACACGGGAACACGACCCTCTCCACTGTTCCCCTGCTGACACGGGGACACGCCACTCTCCGCTGTTCCCCTGCTGACACGGGAACAGGCCCCCCTCTCCACTGTTCCCCTGCTGACACGGGAACAGGCCCCTCTCCACTGTTCGCCTGCTGACACGGGAACACCCCCCTCTGAACTGTTCCCCTGCTGACATGGGGACACGCCCCTCTAGACTGTTCCTCTGCTGACACGGGGACACGCCCCTCCCCACTGTTCACCTGCTGACACGGGGACACGCCCCTCCCCACTGTTCACCTGCTGACACGGAGACACGCCCCTCTCCACTGTTCACCTGCTGACACGGGAACACGACCCTCTCCACTGTTCCCCTGCTGACACGGAGACACGCCCCTCTCCACTGTTCGCCTGCTGACACGTGGACATGCCCCTCTGAACTGTTCCCCTGCTGACACGGGGACACACCCCTCTCCACTGTTCGCCTGCTGACACGGAGACACGCCCCTCTCCACTGTTCGCCTGCTGACACGTGGACATGCCCCTCTGAACTGTTCCCCTGCTGACACGGGGACACACCCCTCTCCACTGTTCGCCTGCTGACACGGGGACACACCCCTCTCCACTGTTCGCCTGCTGACACGGAGACACGCCCCTCTCCACTGTTCGCCTGCTGACACGTGGACATGCTCCTCTGAACTGTTCCCCTGCTGACACGGAGACACGCCCCTCTCCACTGTTCCCCTGCTGACACGGAGACACGCCCCTCTCCACTGTTCCCCTGCTGACACGGAGACACGCCCCTCTCCACTGTTCGCCTGCTGACACGTGGACATGCCCCTCTGAACTGTTCCCCTGCTGACACGGAGACACGCCCCTCTCCACTGTTCCCCTGCTGACACGTGGACATGCCCCTCTGAACTGTTCCCCTGCTGACACGGGGACACACCCCCTCTGAACTGTTCCCCTGCTGACACGGGGACACGACCATCTCCACTGTTCCCCTACTGACACGGGGACACGCCCCCCTCCACTGTTCCCCTGCTGACACGGGGACACGCTCCTCTGAACTGTTCCCCTGCTGACACAGGGACACGCCCCTCTCCACTGTTCCTCTGCTGACACGGGGACACACCCCCCTCTGAACTGTTCCCCTGCTGACACAGGGACATGCCCCTCTCCACTGTTCGCCTGCTGACACGGGGACATGCCCCTCTGAACTGTTCCCCTGCTGACACGGGGACACGCCCCTCTCCACTGTTCGCCTGCTGACACGGGGACACGCCCCTCTCCACTGTTCGCCTGCTGACACGGGGACACGCCCTCCACTGTTCGCCTGCTGACACGGGGACACGCCCCTCTCCACTGTTCGCCTGCTGACACGCCCCTCTCCACTGTTCCCCTGCTGACACGGGGACACGCCCCTCTCCACTGTTCGCCTACTGACACGGGGGCACACCCCTCTCCACTGTTCGCCTGCTGACACGGGAACAGGCCCCTCTCCACTGTTCGCCTGCTGACACGGGAACAGGCCCCTCTCCACTGTTCGCCTGCTGACACGGGAACACCCCCCTCTGAACTGTTCCCCTGCTGACACGGGAAGACGACCCTTTCCGCTGTTCCCCTGCTGACATGGGAACACGACCCTCTCCACTGTTCCCCTGCTGACACGGGGACACGCCACTCTCCGCTGTTCCCCTGCTGACACGGGAACAGGCCCCCCTCTCCACTGTTCCCCTGCTGACACGGGAACAGGCCCCTCTCCACTGTTCGCCTGCTGACACGGGAACACCCCCCTCTGAACTGTTCCCCTGCTGACATGGGGAAACGCCCCTCTAGACTGTTCCTCTGCTGACACGGGGACACGCCCCTCCCCACTGTTCACCTGCTGACACGGGGACACGCCCCTCCCCAATGTTCGCCTGCTGACACGGGGACACGCCTCTCTGAACTGTTCCCCTGCTGACACAAGGACACGACCCTCTCCACTGTTCCCCTGCTGACACGGAGACACGCCCCTCTCCACTGTTCACCTGCTGACACGGGAACACGACCCTCTCCACTGTTCCCCTGCTGACACGGAGACACGCCCCTCTCCACTGTTCGCCTGCTGACACGTGGACATGCCCCTCTGAACTGTTCCCCTGCTGACACGGGGACACACCCCCTCTGAACTGTTCCCCTGCTGACACGGGGACACACCCCCTCTGAACTGTTCCCCTGCTGACACGGGAACACGACCATCTCCACTGTTCCCCTACTGACACGGGGACACGCCCCCCTCCACTGTTCCCCTGCTGACACGGGGACACGCTCCTCTGAACTGTTCCCCTGCTGACACAGGGACACGCCCCTCTCCACTGTTCCTCTGCTGACACGGGGACACACCCCCCTCTGAACTGTTCCCCTGCTGACACAGGGACACGCCCCTCTCCACTGTTCGCCTGCTGACACGGGGACATGCCCCTCTGAACTGTTCCCCTGCTGACACGGGAACACGACCCTCTCCACTGTTCCCCTGCTGACACGGGGACACGCCCCCCTCCACTGTTCCCCTGCTGACACTCCACTGTTCCCCTGCTGTGTTGTCATGCCCTCTTCACGACTGTGTTGGTATGTTTGGACCGTGATAGGTCCTTAGTGATGTAGACACAGAGGAACTTTTAACTCTCGACCCACTCCACTACAGCCCCGTCGATGTGAATGGTGGTGTGCTTGGCCCCCAGTTTCCTGTAGTCAACGATCAACTCCTTTGTCTTGCTGACGTTGAGGAAGAGGTTGTTGTCCTGGTACCACACTGCCCAGTCTGGCATCCTCCCTTTAGGCTGTCTCATCGTCATCGATGATCAGGGATACCACCGTTGTGTCATCGGCAAACTTAGTGATGGTGTTGGAGTCATGCGCAGCCACGCAGTCATGTGTGAACGGGGAGTACAGGGGGGAATAAGCATTCATCACTGAGTGACGTTGTATTGAGGGTCAGCGTGGCGTATGGGTTGTTGCCTACCTGCACCACCTGGGGTCGGCCAGTCAGGAAGTTCAGGATCCAGTTGAAGAGGGAGGTGTTTAATCCCAGGGTCCGTAATAATGATGAGCACTATGGTGTTGAATACTGTAGTCAATGAACAGTATTCTCACACAGTTGTTTGTCCAGGTGGGAATGGGCAGTGTGGAGTACAATAGATATTGCGCCATCTGTGGATCTGTTGGGGCAGTATGCGAATTGGAGTGGGTACAGGGTGCCTGGATGATGGTGTTGATGTGAGCCATGACCAACCTTTCATAGCATCTAATGTCTACAAATGTGAGTGCTACAGGGCAATAGTCATTTATAGATGGTGGTCTGCTTGAAACATGTCAGTATTACAGACTGTGTCAGGTAGAGGTTGAAAATGTCAGTGAAGACACTTGCCAGTTGGTCAGCGCATCCTCTTAGTACGTGTCCTGGTAATCTGTCTGCCGCTGCAGCCTTGAATGTTAACTTGTTCAAAGTTGCGAAGAGCTTGATCCCACAGTCATCCGTAACAACTTGTGCTTTCATGCATGGTTCAGTGTTGCTTGCCTCGAAGCGAGCATATAAGGTACTTAGCTTATCTGGTAGGCTTGCATCACTGGGCAGCTCACAACTGGGTTCCCTTTGTCATATTTGATCGTTTGCGAGCTCTCCCACATCCGAAGAGTGTCAGAGCCAGTGTAGTAGGATTTGATCTTGGTCCTGTATTGATGCTTTGCCTGTTTGATGGTTCATTTGAGTGCGAAGCGGTATTTGTGCTTGTGTGTGTGAATGTGCATGCCTGTGTGTGCTGTCTGGAGAGCTCCTCTTTTTTTCGGTTGGGCAGTTTTCAGTGGGTTTATTAGTGTTTGCATCTTATATCAGCTGTGACAGAGTTGTCTGTGTTTCGTCAGTGAGATGCTATGTCCTGAGAAACTGACACACTGTCCATTGGAGCACAAAGCTGATTCAATAGATATTTATGTCATTCAGTGATATGTCCCAGTAACAGTTTCTGCTTGTAGGATCAGGCCAGAGGCTGTTAGCAGAGGTTGAATCGTTTTTTTTTTATGGAAGAATTGTCCCCCATGATTGGTGTTGTTTACAATTCCCCAACGTCTTCTTCTAGGCAACTTATGCTAACCTCTAGACAGGATCCTGCATGCAAGGAGGAAAGTAAAGATATGGACAGTGTCATCAAAAGGGATTTAGGGATTTACTGAAGGCACGTGTATCTGTTCCTGTGCCAACAGACATGAATAATACAAATGAAAGATATCCGTATTCCCAGGAATTCCATACAAGCATGGGGATTGTTAGTGTCTGAGGTGGTTGGGCCTGCCCCGCAGTATCACCTTGCTCTTCTTGTGTGGGCTGAGCTTCTCTGTAACCATGGGAGACACAGGTCTTACAACAAAACACCTGTGGTTCAATGTGGAGGCTGCTGACAAAGTCTGCTGAGCCATTCTGCTGAGACAGTGGAATGACTTTTTGACAGGGGGTGGAGGATTTTTTAAGCAAAATTGTCAAATGACATCAGTTTGACCGGTTGTAAGGAAATAGAAATCTGTGAAAACAAGCCAACATGTTTCTGATAAGATTTCAGTTTGGCTTGGTTGCATATTTTATGTGGTTGAAATACTATCAGCTTTTATGATGCTGGGAAAGATAGTACCTCTACAATCAATCAGTCAATCAATCATATTTATTTATAAAGCCCTTTTTACATCAGCAGTTGTCACAAAGTGCTTATACAGAAACCCAGCCTTAAACCCCAGAGAGCAAGCAAAGCAGATGTGGAAGAAAGGTGATAAGAGAAACTCCATTGATAGGCAGGAACTTAGGACGAAACCTAGAGAGGAACCAGGCTCTGAGCCGGTATCTAACTGCACATTTGCATTCTCTCAAGATACTGAAAGAAATAAATCATGTTTCTCCACTCATGTTTCCCAGTCCAAATTTTGCCTACATTTGGTGTATAATTTTACTGCAAGAAATGCTTAATGCTGCAGGAGATAATATTAAGGTCTATGTGAGAGGGTCTAGACCTACAGCCAGTGTCCAGATTTCAGTTTCCATTTACCCCGTCTGAACAGAAGGCTACAGTTCCCTTGACATGCCATAGGCCTATTTGACGTCTGCTTCTTGTGACTGTTGAATTTGAACAGCGCCTCACAATCATCACACATGCTATCGTCCTCTTTTACCACTTCACCAAATCTTTCGCAAACATGACGTTTCTGGCCACCCCGTCTCTTTATTTTCAACTTTCCATTCCACAGCTTTTCTCTTACTGAATTAAACTGACATTGTCCTTTTTGCCTCTCTTTCTCTCTCCCCCCCCTCTCTCTCTCTCTCTCCCTCTCTCTCTCTCTCTCTCTCTCTCTCTCTCCCTCTCTCTCTCTCTCTCTCTCTCTCTCTCTCTCTCTCTCTCTCTCTCTCTCTCTCTCTCTCTCTCTCTCTCTCTTTCTTCTCTCTCTTTCTCTTTTCTCTTTTCCTCATCCCATCTCTTGTGACTGCTCAGAGAGATCCGACAGTTTTACCCATCTACTTTTCTTCCATTGATCTCAATTGAACCCTGTATGTGATTGATATTTTTTCTTTGGCTGGCGGTGGTGTGTGTGTGTGTGTGTGTGTGTGTGTGTGTGTGTGTGTGTGTGTGTGTGTGTGTGTGTGTGTGTGTGTGTGTGTGTGTGTGTGTGTGTGTGTGTGTGTGTGTGTGTGTGTGTGTGTGTGTGTGTGTGTGTGTTTGTGTGGATGTGTTTACAGTTTTTAACAATCACTTTGGCACTCATTTCAGAACCATTTGGTCATTTTTCAAAACTCTAGACACAAAACTCAAAACGGTCATCACTTGTAACACAGGCTGTACAATGTTCAAAACATTGCAAAAGAAACCTTGCACTTGCAGAATCATTGTTTCAAATAACAAATTTATCATTAAATACCATAGGAACATTCATTTAGATTACCCACACACAAGATACCGATAGTTTCACTGTGTAGTTGTTCATACAATCATTAAATATTGTAGTACAAAATATGTGATACATGTTTCATTATGCTACTACAAAAAGGAGATATTTGGACAGAAATTATGGACTTTATCGAACAAAAAAAACATTTATTGTGGAACTGGGATTCCTGGGAGTGCATTCTGATGAAGATCATCAAAGGTAAGTGAATATTTATAATGCTATTTCTGACTTCTGTTGACTCCACAACATGGCGGGTACCTGTATGGCTTGTTTTTGTGTCTAAGCACTGTACTCAGATTATTGCATTGTGTGCTTTTTCCGCAAAGTTTTTTTGAAATCTGACACAGCGGTTGCATTAAGGAGAAGTTTATCTAAAGTTCCATGTAAAACACTTGTATCTTTTATCAATGTTTATTATGAGTATTTCTGTAAATTGATGTGGCTCTCTGCAAAATCACCGGATGTTTTGGAGGCAAAACATTACTGAACATAACGCGCCAATGTAAACTAAGATTTTTGGATATAAATATGAACTTTATCGAACAAAACATACATGAAGTGTGTAACATGAAGTCCTATGAATGTCATCTGATGAAGATCATCAAAGGTTAGTGATTAATTTGATCTCTATTTCTGCTTTTTCTGACTCCTCTCTTTGGCTGGAAAAAAGGCTATCTTTTTCTGAGACTAGGTGCTGACCTAACATAATCAGATAGTGTGCTTTCGTCGTAAAGCCTTTTTTAAATCGGACACTGCGGTGGGATTAACAACAAGTTTATCTTTAAAATGGTGTAAAATACTTGTATGTTTGGGTAATGTTAATTATGAGATTTCTGTTGTTTGAATTTGGTGCCCTGCACTTCCACTGGCTGTTGTGAAGTCGATCCCGTTAACGGGATCTCAGCCATAAGAAGATTAAGAATGATAATGTGGTCCAATTGGTTCATGTTCCACGGTAATTGGTGTCTATGGATCTCGTTATCATGAAACTTTCATGATCTAAACATGGAATATTGTTTGTCAGTTTCCATAAAACTATGCATTAAGAGTAATGCAACAGTTACTTATCATTTTGATCAGTTGTATCAATTGATAGTCAGATCATTGTAATGAAATGAATAGACAGTCATCTCAGATGTAATGTGTGAATTGCATTTTGAAATGGTAATACTTTGATGTGAAGTTGTGTCATTTTGAACAGGTGATTTTAGTTCAATGAACAAATGATCTTAGATTTATGTGTATTGTATCCAAGCAATTGGAAAAAGTGTTAGAGTTTTGAAAAATGTGCATTTTGATCATCGGTCGTGAGTTTTGTGTCTAGAGTTTTGAAAAACGACATCAAGGTTCCGAAATAATTGACAAAGTGATTGTAAAAAACTGTAACTATACTTGTGGGGACCAGAAGTCCAAACTAACAAAAATGTGACCAGATGGGGATATTTTGTTAGGTCAAATGCTATTTAGATGGGGTTTATGAAAAGGTTAGAATTAGTTTTAGGGTTAGAATTAGGTTTGGGGTAGGAAGTAGGGTTAGTTTTAGGGTTAAGGTTAGGTTTTGGGGTTAGTGTTAAGGTTAGGGTTAGGGTAAGGTTTAGAGATAGGGTTAGGGGTTAGGGGTTAGGGAAAATAGGATTTTGAATGGGACTGAATTGTGTGTGCCCACAAGTTTAGTTATTCAAGACTGTGTGTATGTGTGTATGTGTGTTTGTGTATATGTGTGTGTGTGTTCACTCACATTTTTGCCTAAGAACACAGCCATGAATAAAGAATGGTACCAACACGTTCTCCGAGAGCAACTTCTCCCAACCATCCAGGAACAGTTTGGTGACGAACAATGCCTTTTCCAGCATGATGGAGCACCTTGCCATAAGGCAAAAGTGATAACTAAGTGGTTCGGGGAACAAAACATCGATATTTTGGGTCCATGGCCAGGAAACTCCCCAGACCTTAATCCCATTGAGAGCTTGTGGTCATTCCTCAAGAGGCGGGTGGACAAACAAAACCCCTCAAATTCTGACAAACTCCAAGCATTGATTATGCAAGAATGGGCTGCCATCCGTCAGGATGTGGCCCAGAAGTTAATTGACAGCATGCCAGGGCGGATTGCAGAGGTCTTAAAAAAGAAGGGTTAACACTGCAAATATTGACTCTGCATCAACTTCATGTAATTGTCAATAAAAGCCTTTGACACTTATGAAATGTTTGTAATTATACTTCAGTATTCCATAGTAACATCTGACAAAAAAATCTAGACACTGAAGCAGCAAAACTTTGTGAAAATGTATATTTGTGTCATTCTCAAAACTTTTGGCCACGCCTGTATATATGTATGTGTGTGTGTGTGTGTGTGTGTGTGTGACACAGAGAGTACATTCCACAGCGATCAGTGACACAGAGAGTATATTCCACAGCGATCAGTGACACAGAGAGAATATTCCACAGCGATCAGTGACACAGAGAGTATATTCCACAGCGATCAGTGACACAGAGAGAATATTCCACAGCGATTGTCACGCCCTGACCGTAGAGAGCTTTTTATGTCTTTATTTTGGTTTGGTCAGGGTGTGATTTTCTATGTTTTGTATTTCTTTGTGTTTGGCCGGGTGTGGTTCTCAATCAGAGGCAGCTGTCTATCGTTGTCTCTGATTGAGAACCATACTTAGGTAGCTTTTTCCCACATGGTTTTTGTGGGTAGTTGTTTTCTGTTTTTGTGTCTTCACCAGACAGAACTGTTTCGTATTGTTACATTTTGTTATTTTGTCTCAGTGTTCAGTTTTTAATAAATAATCATGATCACTCACCACGCTGCGCTTTGGTCCACACCTTCTTCAACAGACGATCGGTACAGCGGTCAGTGACACAGAGAGTATATTCCACAGCAATCAGTGACACAGAGAGTATATTCCACAGCACTAGTGACACAGAGAGTATATTCCACAGCGATCAGTGACACAGAGAGTATATTCCACAGCGATCAGTGACACAGAGAGTATATTCCACAGCAATCAGTGACACAGAGAGTATATTCCACAGCGATCAGTGACACAGAGAGTATATTCCACAGCGATCAGTGACACAGAGAGTATATTCCACAGCGATCAGTGACACAGAGAGTATATTCCACAGCGATCAGTGACACAGAGAGTATATTCCACAGCGATCAGTGACACAGAGAGTATATTCCACAACAATCAGTGACACAGAGAGCATATTCCACAGCGATCAGTGACACAGAGAGTATATTCCACAGCGATCAGTGACACAGAGAGTATATTCCACAGCGATCAGTGACACAGAGAGTTTATTCCACAGCGATCAGTGACACAGAGAGTATATTCCACAGCGATCAGTGACACAGAGAGTATATTCCACCACCCCCAGCTCTCTGCTCTCATGCCTCTAAAACACATGTTCTAAGCCTCAGATCAGTAGATGAAAGATACAGACACACATTTCACTATATATGACATGTCCCCCCTTGTTACTGTCCCAGATCCAGCCACACCTTCAGGCTAGAGAGTGAATGCTCCATATGCTGTTTAGATAGCACACAGGCAGGGAGACCCATCTTTCTTTTGTCTTCCTCTGCACATGGCTTCTCTCCCTATTCCTTAATGAATGCATCTGAACTAAAACATAGTGGGTGGGGTATCTATAAAACATAGTGGGTGGGGTATCTATAAAACATAGTGGGTGGGGTTATCTACAAGACATAGTGGGTGGAGAATCTATAAAACATAGTGGGTGGGGAATCTATAAAACATAGTGGGTGGGGTTACCTACAAGACATAGTGGGTGGGGAATCTACAAAACATAGTGGGTGGGGTTATCTATAAAACATAGTGGGTGGGGTTATCTACAAGACATAGTGGGTGGGGAATCTACAAGACAGAGCGGGTGGGGTATCTACAAAACATAGTGGGTGGGGAATCTATAAAACATAGTGGGTGGGGTATCTATAAAACATAGTGGGTGGGGAATCTACAAGATATAGTGGGTGGGGTATCTATAAGACAAAGTGGGTGGGGTATCTATAAGACATAGTCGGTGGGGAATCTATAAAACATAGTGGGTGGGGAATCTACAAAACATAGTGGGTGGGGTATCTATAAAACACAGTGGGTGGGGAATCTATAAAACATAGTGGGTGGGGTACCTATAAGACATAGTGGGTGGGGAATCTACAAAACATAGTGGGTGGGGTATCTATAAGACATAGTGGGTGGGGTATCTATAAAACATAGTGGGTGGGGTATCTATAAGACATAGTGGGTGGGGTATCTATAAAACATAGTGGGTGGGGTATCTATAAGACATAGTGGGTGGGGTATCTACAAGACAGTGGGTGAGGTATCTATAAAACATAGTGGGTGAGGTATCTATAAGACATAGTGTGTGGGGTATCTATAAGACATAGTGGGTGGGGTATCTATAAGTGGGTGGGGTATCTATAAGTGGGTGGGGTATCTATAAGTGGGCGGGGTATCTATAAGACATAGTGGGTGTGGTATCTATAAGACATAGTGGGTGAGGTATCTATAAAACATAGTGGGTGGGGTATCTATAAGACATAGTGGGAAGGGTATCTATAAGACATAGTGGGTGGGGTATCTATAAGTGGGTGGGGTATCTATAAGTGGGCGGGGTATCTATAAGTGGGTGGGGTATCTTTACGTGGGTGGGGTATCTATAAGTTGGTGGGGTATCTATAAGTGGGTGGGGTATCTATACGTGGGTGGGGTATCTATAAGACGTAGTGGGTGGGGTATCTATAAGACATAGTGGGTGGGGTAACTATAAGTGGCTGGGGTATCTATACGTGGGTGGGGTATCTATAAGTGGGTGTGGTATCTATAAGTGGGTGGGGTATCTATACGTGGGTGGGGTATCTATAAGACGGTGTGGTATCTATAAGTGGGTGGGGTATCTATAAGTGGGTGGGGTATCTATAAGACATAGTGGGTGGGGTATCTATAAGACGTAGTGGGTGGGGTATCTATAAGACATAGTGGGTGGGGTATCTATAAGACATAGTGGGTGGGCTATCTACAAGACATAGTGGGTGGGGTATCTATAAGACATAGTGGGTGAGGTATCTATAAGACATAGTGGGTGGGGTATCTATAAGTGGGTGGGGTATCTATAAGACATAGTGGGTGGGGTATCTTTAAGACATAGTGGGTGGGGTATCTATAAGACATAGTGGGTGGGGTATCTACAAGACATAGTGGGTGGGGTATCTATAAGACATATTGGGTGAGGTATCTATAAGACATAGTGGGTGGGGTTTCTATAAGATGTAGTGGGTGGGGTATCTATAAGACATAGTGGGTGGGGTATCTATAAGACGTAGTGGGTGGGGTATCTACAAAACATAGTGGGTGGGGTATCTATAAGACATAGTGGGTGAGGTATCTATAAGACATAGTGGGTGGGGTATCTATAAGACATAGTTGGTGGGGTATCTATAAGACATCGTGGGTGGGGTATCTATAAGACGTAGTGGGTGGGGTATCTACAAGGCATAGTGGGTGTGGTATCTATAAGACATAGTGGGTGGGGTATCTATAAGACATAGTGGGTGGGGTATCTATAAGACAAAGTGGGTGGGGTATCTACAAGACATAGTGGGTGGGGTATCTATAAGACATAGTGGGTGAGGTATCTATAAGACATAGTGGGTGGGGTATCTATAAGACATAGTGGGTGGGGTATCTATAAGACATAGTGGGTGGGGTATCTATAAGACATAGTGGGTGGGGTATCTATAAGACATAGTGGGTGGGGTATCTATAAGACATAGTGGGTGGGGTATCTATAAGTGGGTGGGGTATCTATAAGTGGGCGGGGTATCTATAAATGGGTGGGGTATCTATACGTGGGTGGGGTGTCTTTTAGTTGGTGGGGTATCTATAAGTGGGTGGGGTATCTATAAGACATAGTGGGTGGGGTATCTATAAGACATAGTGGGTGGGGTATCTATAAGACATAGTGGGTGGGGTATCTATAAGTGGGTGGGGTATCTATAAGTGGGCGGGGTATCTATAAGTGGGTGGGGAATCTATACGTGGGTGGGGTATCTATAAGTTGGTGGGGTATCTATAAGACGTAGTGGGTGGGGTATCTATAAGACGTAGTGGGTGGGGTATCTATAAGACATAGTGGGTGGGGTATCTATAAGACATAGTGGGTGGGGTAACTATAAGTGGGTGGGGTATCTATACGTGGGTGGGGTATCTATAAGTGGGTGTGGTATCTATAAGTGGGTGGGGTATCTATAAGTGGGTGGGGTATCTATACGTGGGTGGGGTGTCTATAAGTGGGTGTGGTATCTATAAGTGGGTGGGGTATCTATAAGTGGGTGTGGTATCTATAAGTGGGTGGGGTATCATTAAGTGGGTGTGGTATCTATAAGTGGGTGGGGTATCTATAAGTGGGTGGGGTATCTATACGTGGGTGGGGTATCTATAAGTGGGTGTGGTATCTATAAGTGGGTGGGGTATCTATAAGTGGGTGGGGTATCTATAAGACATAGTGGGTGGGGTATCTATAAGACGTAGTGTGTGGGGTATCTAGAAGATGTAGTGGGTGGAGTATCTAGAAGACATAGTGGGTGGGGTATCTATAAGACATAGTGGGTGGGGTATCTATAAGACATAGTGGGTGGGGTATCTATAAGACATAGTGGGTGGGGTATCTATTAAACATAGTGGGTGGGGTATCTATAAGACATAGTGGGTGGGGTATCTATAAAACATAGTGGGTGGGGTATCTATAAGACATAGTGGGTGGGGTATCTACAAGACATAGTGGGTGAGGTATCTATAAAACATAGTGGGTGGGGTATCTATAAGACATAGTGGGTGGGGTATCTATAAGACATAGTGGGTGGGGTATCTATAAGTGGGTGGGGTATCTATAAGTGGGTGGGGTATCTATAAGTGGGCGGGGTATCTATAAGTGGGTGGGGAATCTATACGTGGGTGGGGTATCTATAAGTTGGTGGGGTATCTATAAGACGTAGTGGGTGGGGTATCTATAAGACGTAGTGGGTGGGGTATCTATAAGACATAGTGGGTGGGGTATCTATAAGACATAGTGGGTGGGGTAACTATAAGTGGGTGGGGTATCTATACGTGGGTGGGGTATCTATAAGTGGGTGTGGTATCTATAAGTGGGTGGGGTATCTATAAGGGGGTGGGGTATCTATACGTGGGTGGGGTGTCTATAAGTGGGTGTGGTATCTATAAGTGGGTGGGGTATCTATAAGTGGGTGGGGTATCTATAAGACATAGTGGGTGGGGTATCTATAAGACGTAGTGGGTGGGGTATCTATAAGACATAGTGGGTGGGGTATCTATAAGACATTAGTGGGTGGGGTATCTATAGACATAGTGGGTGAGGTATCTATAAGACATAGTGGGTGGGGTATCTATAAGTGGTTGGGGTATCTATAAGACATAGTGGGTGGGGTATCTATAAGACGTAGTGGGTGGGGTATCTATAAGACATAGTGGGTGGGGTATCTATAAGACGTAGTGGGTGGGGTATCTATAAGACATATTGGGTGAGGTATCTATAAGACATAGTGGGTGGGGTTTCTATAAAATGTAGTGGGTGGGGTATCTATAAGACATAGTGGGTGGGGTATCTATAAGACGTAGTGGGTGGGGTATCTACAAAACATAGTGGGTGGGGTATCTATAAGACATAGTGGG
Source organism: Salvelinus namaycush (assembly GCF_016432855.1). NCBI lineage: Eukaryota > Metazoa > Chordata > Actinopteri > Salmoniformes > Salmonidae > Salvelinus > Salvelinus namaycush. Next base: position 19,408 of record NW_024058312.1, read on the forward strand.
TGAGGTATCTATAAGACATAGTGGGTGGGGTATCTATAAGACATAGTGGGTGGGGTATCTATAAGACATAGTGGGTGGGGTATCTATAAGACATAGTGGGTGAGGTATCTATAAGACATAGTGGGTGGGGTATCTATAAGACGTAGTGGGTGGGGTATCTATAAGACATAGTGGGTGGGGTATCTATAAGACATAGTGGGTGGGGTATCTACAAGACATAGTAGGTGGGGTATCTATAAGACATAGTGGGTGAGGTATCTATAAGACGTAGTGGGTGGGGTATCTATAAGACATAGTGGGTGGGGTATCTATAAGACATAGTGGGTGGGGTATCTATAAGACATAGTGGGTGGGGTATCTATAAGACATAGTGGGTGGGGTATCTATAAGACATAGTGGGTGGGGTATCTATAAGACATAGTGGGTGGGGTATCTATAAGACATAGTGGGTGGGGTATCTATAAGACATAGTGGGTGGGGTATCTATAAGACATAGTGGGTGGGGTATCTATAAGACATAATGGGTGGGGTATCTAGAAGACGTAGTGTGTGGGGTATCTAGAAGACGTAGTGGGTGGGGTATCTAGAAGACATAGTGGGTGGGGTATCTATAAGACGTAGTGGGTGGGGTATCTATAAGACATAGTGGGTGGGGTATCTATAAGACATAGTGGGTGGGGTATCTATAAGACATAGTGGGTGGGGTATCTAGAAGACGTAGTGGGTGGGGTATCTATAAGACATAGTGGGTGGGGTATCTATAAGACATAGTGGGTGGGGTATCTATAAGACGTAGTGGGTGGGGTATCTATAAGTGGTTGGGGTATCTATAAGACATAGTGGGTGGGGTATCTATAAGACATAGTGGGTGGGGAATCTATAAAACATAGTGGGTGGGGTATCTATAAGTGGTTGGGGTATCTATAAGACATAGTGGGTGGGGTATCTATAAGACGTAGTGGGTGGGGTATCTATAAGACATAGTGGGTGGGGTATCTATAAGACATAGTGAGTGGGGTATCTATAAGTGGGTGGGGTATCTATAAGACATAGTGGGTGGGGTATCTATAAGACTTAGTGGGTGGGGTATGTATAAGACATAGTGGGTGGGGTATCTATAAGACGTAGTGGGTGGGGTATCTATAAGACATAGTGAGTGGGGTATCTATAAGTGGGTGAGGTATCTATAAGACATAGTGTGTGGGGTATCTATAAGACATAGTGGGTGGGGTATCTATAAGACATAGTGGGTGGGGAATCTATATAACATAGTGGGTGGGGTATCTATAAGTGGGTGGGGTATCTATAAGTGGGCGGGGTGTCTATAAGTGGGCGGGGTATCTATAAGTGGGTGGGGTATCTATACGTGGGTGGGGTATCTATAAGTTGGTGGGGTATCTATAAGACATAGTGGGTGAGGTATCTATAAGACATAGTGGGTGGGGTATCTATAAGACATAGTGGGTGGGGTATCTATAAAACATAGTGGGTGGGGTATCTATAAGACATAGTGGGCGGGGTATCTATAATGCATAGTGGGTGGGGTATCTATAAGACATAGTGGGTGGGGTATCTAGAAGACATAGTGGGTGAGGTATCTATAAAACATAGTGGGTGGGGAATCTATAAAACATAGTGGGTGGGGTATCTATAAGACGTAGTGGGTGGGGTATCTATAAGACATAGTGGGTGGGGTATCTATAAGACGTAGTGGGTGGGGTATCTATAAGACATAGTGGGTGGGGTATCTATAAGACGTAGTGGGTGGGGTATCTATAAGACATAGTGAGTGGGGTATCTATAAGTGGGTGGGGTATCTATAAGACATAGTGGGTGGGGTATCTATAAGACGTAGTGGGTGGGGTATGTATAAGACATAGTGGGTGGGGTATCTATAAGACGTAGTGGGTGGGGTATCTATAAGACATAGTGAGTGGGGTATCTATAAGTGGGTGAGGTATCTATAAGACATAGTGGGTGGGGTATCTATAAGACATAGTGGGTGGGGTATCTATAAGACATAGTGGGTGGGGAATCTATATAACATTGTGGGTGGGGTATCTATAAGCGGGTGGGGTATCTATAAGTGGGCGGGGTGTCTATAAGTGGGCGGGGTATCTATAAGTGGGTGGGGTATCTATACGTGGGTGGGGTATCTATAAGTTGGTGGGGTATCTATAAGACATAGTGGGTGAGGTATCTATAAGACATAGTGGGTGGGGTATCTATAAGACATAGTGGGTGGGGTATCTATAAAACATAGTGGGTGGGGTGTCTATAACACATAGTGGGTGGGGTATCTATAAAACATAGTGGGTGGGGTATCTATAAGACATAGTGGGCGGGGTATCTATAATGCATAGTGGGTGGGGTATCTATAAGACATAGTGGGTGGGGTATCTATAAGACATAGTGGGTGAGGTATCTATAAAACATAGTGGGTGGGGTATCTATAAAACATAGTGGGTGGGGTATCTATAAGACATAGTGGGTGGGGTATCTATAAGACATAGTGGGTGGGGTATCTATAAGACATAGTGGGTGGGGTATCTATAAGACATAGTTGGTGGGGTAACTATAAGACATAGTGGACCAGGCATTGTTTATATTGTGATTACAACTGTGCTTTAAGCTGGTAGCAGAGGCCATCACAGCCAATCAGCGGGCTTTAATAAGAAGCAGCGGGATAGATGGGGTATTGGAACCTAATGCACCATGGGAGGTAGTTTTAAATGGGTGGTTTATTCCTGTGGACATTGCATTCATCATCGTTATTGGGGGGACTCTCAGATGTTAAGACAGCTAGGCAGGTCTATGCAGTTTGCTTGGCGAGCATGATTGTTGTGTGGTGAGCAACGTGTAAGTTGGATTAGGCCACAACCCTCTGGTGATGTACGTTTACTTTCCTGATATGTTACGGTGATGGAGTCTTTGCGGCGCAGAGTGAATGGTTATTGGAGTTGGGAACCGCTCAGAGGCCCTCTCTGCTACTCTTTACCACCTGCCCTTACTCTCTATCCTGCTCCTCTCGGTGGTTGTTGTGTCCGTGGAATAATAATGTGGCCCTTGTTGCCAATTTCAGGCTGGAGACAGGATGTGGTAGTGCTCCCTGTGTTGTTGGCAGCCATATTTTTGCGCACCTTGTGTTGGGGAAGAGTTTATCCTTCTTGGATGAATTTCCCATTTGAGGTCAATGAGGATGGCCACTCAGTGGGGTTTACCCGATTAGTGTGTTTACGGTCTGGGGCTGAGTAACACAGGGCCTGTGTAACATGTGGGTGTTTTGGGGGTGTGTCAGGGGTGGCCGAAGCTTCTCTCTGGTCTTAGGTTTCTCCATGTGAGCGTCCTCCTTGTTGACTGGTGGTGTGGGTAAAGTGTTGTCGTTATGGGGGGCGGGTTGTGGTATAGGTGTCGTGGGGTGTTAGGGGTGTGAGGGCTGCAGCTTCTCTCTAGGGTCTCTACAGTCCTGTTCTCTGTGCTGGCGCACCCTTTGATGCCAGACACTCCTTTTCCATCTCCTCCTTTACCTTGCACCCACTCTACTCCCACCTCATGGTTGCCTTAACCTCCTCCAGCGCTGTTGTAAGCTCTCTCCTCACTCCTGACAAGTTCTTCAGCTGGGTCCGGCCTGGTTGATCTGGTCCTGTAGAAGCTCTGTGGATCTGTACTGGTGGTGGTGTAGCTGGGGAGCCTGCTCCTTCAGGCTCAATAACCCATACTCTATCACGGCCGCCTGTCTCTCAACAGGCTGATGGTAGTGGAGTCTTTGCTCTGGTGGTTGTATGCAGCTAGGGGGAGGATGGTCCTGCTGTTGGGGTGCCTGGAGTGATGGAGAGGTCGGGTGCTGTCCTTTTCTTTTTTTGGCTTTCCGCTATCTTCGTTAGTGTGGTAAGTCCTGCAACAACAGAGCTGAGTGCAAGTCTCACTGCCCTGGACATGACAGCCGTTCTGATACATTTTACTGTCAGAAACCTTTTTCCTGTCCTTATTCCTGTCCTCAAAAATGTGGATTTGCCTTCCCTTGCGATCCTTTCTTCGTGGTATAGCTGAAAATGCCTGGTTACAGCTGTATGCCAGCATTATTGTGGTCCGGTAATAACGGTTTGTAACAGTCCCTGTTTTGTGAGCCATCGTCAAACCCGAGTTTGTCTGGGTTTCTCCCTCATAATTCGGTGTTTAAAATTGATTCTTCCTTTCTCTGATTTGATTTCTGCTGGTATTCAAAAAAGCGGGGAAAGTCTCGTCAAAGTTTCTGTCGCTGCTAACGCTGCTGCGCTGCCTCAGTGCCATGTTGCTATTGTTACCACAGTAACAGTTAGAGCTATACGTGAAGCTAACTACTCGATTTGAATTTGGCTAGCTACCACGATACTATTGGGTGTTTTAACTCACCTCTCGTCAATTTTTTTCCTCCTTGTTGATCTTCATGTTGTACAATTTGGATTACCTATACATTTTTTGCTAATTGAATCGTGTCAATCTCGCTTCTAACAAACAAAAGTTATAAAGGTCGGATCTGTTCCTCTGCCTGACTTCCCTCTCTCTCTCATCATCTTTTCTTCACGTTCTCTCTCTCTCTCTCCCCTCATGGAACTGTGTGTGTCATTTCCTTGCTTTTTTCTTCCATCGCCCTTTCTCCCTTCTACCCTAACCCCCGTTTGTGGTCAGTATACAGTGGACCTTAGTAATGGATATGGAGGAATGCAATCCCCTCTCTGCTCTTCTGCTCCTGGGGTTTGCTTTATAGTTCATCTGTCTGTCCTCCCTTGGCCATGCGGGTCTGTACGAGCCACACTCTCTCTTTGTCGCTACACACGCTCAGTAACTCAGCCCATACTCCCTTTGTTCTTAATGAATCACACTCATCTCGGAGGTTCTGTCAAAATGACCCTACTGAAGCATATCAACGCCTGTAGAATGAAACAGAATTGGCATCATTGTGTGATTTGCTAGTGTGTGTGGCTATTTAGAATGTAGCCTGTGCCTCTACCTGTCTACTGCCTTGGTAACTAACTGCATACTCAGAGGCTTGGGGCTGACTTTTCAAAGACCCAGACCTGCATACAAACCGCTGACAATCAGAGGGTCGGTGGCTTGACTCAGACCACATACATATCATACCCTACAGCATGACAGGGGAGCAGCAGCATAGCCATCGAGGGTTGGGGTGAATGAACCAAAGGCTCAGGGGAGCGCAGCAATGACTCATCGGGTTGGGGTGGAATTACCACAGGGGGAGCGCACATGGAAGGGGACCCCCTTAGGGTTTGGGGTGGAATGACCCAGGGTGAGCGAGCAGCATGACATCGAGTGTTGGGGTGGAATGCCACAGGGGGAGCAGCAGCATGATTCCTCGAGGGTTGGGGTGGAATGCCACAGGTGTGAGCATCAGTCATGACATCGGGGGTTTGGGTGGAATGACCACAGGGGGAGCACAGCATGAACTCAGGGGTTGGGGTGGACATGAGCACAAGGGTGAGAGCAGCCATGATCCATCGAGGGTTGGGTGGAATGACAACCAGGGGGAGTAGCCAGCATGATCATCGAGGGTTGGGTGGAATGACCCAGGGGTAGCGCAGCATGACATCGAGGGGGTTGTGGTGGAATGACCACAGGGTGAGGTCAGCAGCATGACCATCGTAGGGGTTGGGGTGGAATTACCACATGGGGGAGCAGCATCATGATCATCGAGGGTTGGGGTGGAATTACCACAGGGGGAGCAGCATCAGACGCAGCGAGGGTTTTGGGGTGAATGACCACAGGGGAGGGCAGCAGCATGACCATCGAGGGGTTGGGGTGGAATGACCACTAAGGGGGAGCAGCAGCATGATCATCGAGGGTTGGGTGGAATGACCACAGGGGATCAGAACATGACCATCGAGGGGTTGGGGTGGAATGACAAAGGGGAGCAGCAGCATGACCATCGAGGAAAAGAATGCATAGGGGAGCGGCAGGGAGGAGGGGGAGACAGGTAGCTGACTCGTAGGTGGCTATTCGCAACCTGCTGGCTGAAGGCAAGAATTCTATTGCCTTCTGACAGTGTTTGCCACCTGCTCCTATGCTTGCCCACTTCTTAGTGATGGAGCAAGAGACCAGTGACATGGTTCGGGTGCTGGGGTCACGATGATCTTCTTGCCTTCATGCGACCACCTGGTGTTGTAGGTGTCCTTGAGGGCAGGCGAGTGTGCGCCCATTGTGCATTAGGCTGCACGTATCACCCTCTGAAGAGCCTTGCATTCTTCTGCTGTGGAGTGCCGTATCAGGCTGTGATACAGCCCGACGTAGGACCTCTCAATGGTGCTCCTGTTAGACACTGTTGAGAGCCCTCGTGGACAGATCGACTTTGAAGAGTTGAAGAAGTTGGATCCTTCGTCACTACAAGTGTCCATGTGGTTAGAACCCTTCAGCTTCTATGAGTGTGTACGCTGAGACAAATCTGAAGTTATCGACTGTCTCACGGTGGCCCCATTGAATGATGATGGTGGGTGTGGCAGCCCTGGTTCCTCCGGAAGTCCAAAATCAGCTCCTTTGTTTTGCTACGTTGATGGAGAGGTTGTTTACCTGTCACCACGGCTTCAGAGTGCTTCCCTCCTCCCTGTATGCCTTCTCGTCGTTGTCTGGTGATCACACTACTACTGTGTGTCCGTCAACAAACTTGATTGGAGTTGAAACTATGTGAGGCCACACAGTTGTGGGTATACAAAGAATACAGGAGGGGACTGAGGATGCCACCCTTAGTGGCCCCCGTGTTGAGGATCAGTGTCGTTGACGTATGTTCTACCTTCACCACCTGGGGGAGGCCTGTCAGGAAGTTCAGGACTACAGGTGCATAGGGAGGTTTTCAGACCCAGGGCTGTGACTTTGTAATGATGCATATAGAGACTATGGTATTGAAGGCCAAGCTTTTGTCCATATGAACAGCATCCTCAAATATGTCATTCGCTTTTGTACAATGTGGATAATGGCAGTGTGCGAAGTACAATGAACGATTTCGTCGTTTTCTTTTTGTGATCTGTGATCGTGTTTCACCATCTTGATTGATCTGCGTACATCATACCGTTTAACCAAAGCTATTGTCCGCCGGTTATCTTTCCCAGTTTACAAACACTATCTCTCACTTGGAGCCTACAATGCTTCTATCAATCATGGTTTATGATTCGGTTTACGTTTTGAGAGATACTATCGTTGATTCACGTCCATCGATGCATTTTGTGATGAATCCAGTGACTGAGTCAGCGTATTCATTGACATTATCCTGCCAAAGGTAACCCGGAACATATTTCCAGTCCACGTGATCAAACACAGTCTTTGGACTGAATTTCTGATTTGTTTGACAAATGCTTGTACAATCTGATCACCTGAACTTTCCCCTCTGAGTCCTTTGTTAGTAGTCAGGGAGAAGCCACTGAATGTGAATAATGTTCCATTTCCCAAAAGGAGGACGGGAAGGGGCTTAATACCCTGTCGAAAAAGGTGTTTAGCCGTGGTCAAGAGTAGCATTTCCCGAGTTTAGACAGTTGATGTGGTGTGTTAATGATTTTGAGAAAAGCACTGTTCAAATTACTTTGGGCGATAATCCCGGTGAACTCTCCGTCGGAAGGTAAAAATTACACATTTTATGCCAGTATTCCTGTCCGGCGAAGCAGAAACTTGCAGTTCCTTGTATGTTTCCCCTGCCATACCATGTGTTGTTGTCATTAAAGCAGAACCCACCATCTTTGCTCTTGCCAGAGAGAGCCTGCTTCCTATCCACCTCCAAAAATGGAAACCCACACGGGTTGGTTTGTATCAATCCGTCTGAGATGTTGGAAGAAAGCAGTCTCAGACAACTATGTTGCAGGATCTGATGGTCCCCTGGGAGATATCTCTCTCTGTGATCGATCAAGTTGTTCATTAATCATTAACATTGGAAGTATATGCGCGGCAATTGAGGACAGGTTTCCGGCATCTTAATTACATTTACTGTAAACATTTAGTCTTTTTTTAACCTTTATTTAACTAGTTAATCAGTTAAGAACCAGTTCTTATTTTCAATGAGCGGCCTAGCAACGTGGTTAACTGCCTTGTTCAGGGGCAATAACAACAGATTTTTACCCTTGTCCGCTCAGGGATTCGATCTTGCAACCTTTCGGCTACAAGTCTAACATCTAACACTCTAGCAGACTGCCCTGCTCTGGCTGGCTGGGGGTCAAGAGGTTCACAGTGTTGATGAGCCGAAAAAAAAAATCCCTGATGAGTTGTTAAGTCATCATGTTTTGTGACTCTGTTCCTCTGCTTGCTATTTATGGCAGCTACGCAACATGATCACCATCCTAATACCAGGGCCTAGTCTATCTGTCTGCCATACTGCAGACTCAGGAAGTGTCCCGTTTATCATGCTCCGGATAAATATCCTGACACACAGAGTCCTCCTCACCTTACCCATCTCCAAATGTCAAGTTTAATTTCCTCCGACACAACGCGTTGTTCTCAAGACGTCGGCTCTGCGAAAATGTATCCTAGCTGCTAGCTGAGAACCGTTGGAAAAAAACTGATGTTTTCAAAGTTTGGTACTGTGTTCTGATGAATCCTATTCTAAGATACTTTTATCTGCTCACATCCTCCTTTGGCTCCCTCTTTCTTTACCTCCATGTCCTCCCTCCCTCTTTCTTACCTCCTGTCCTCCATCTCTATTTCTACCCCTCCCTCCCAGATAAATGCATGCCTAGATACTGAAAATATGATCTCCCTTCCTGACAAGGCCGTGCCTCACCTCATATTCATTTGAGCAATGTCGGGGTAAGAAGACAAGAGAGTGAGTGACTGATCGGGAGGAGAGAGAGTGAGAGAGGCAAGATTGTAGTAGAGATAGGTAGAGAGAGGATGGGGAGGAGAAGGAGAGAGAGAGAGAGCGAGAGATATAGAGGAGAGAGAGAGCGATGAGAGAGAGAGAGATGGGAGGAGAGAGGTATGAGAGGAGAGAGGAGATGGAAGGAGAGAGAGTTGGCCATATTGTGTTTCATGTTTGGAGACATCGTGTAATGAATGTTGTGTCGTAAGGGCTTGAGGCGTGCAGGTGGTCATTTGTGACTGACTACTGCCTGACTGCCATCTGACAGTATGGCGAGAATAGAGTGTGAAAGGATAGGCAGTTATCACCTTATTCTCTGCCTCAACGGCTCTTCTTACTGTTCGATTTAGTCTATATCTGTTCTCTGTATTATTTTGTTGTTCGTTTTTCACCTTAGTCTGCTTATTTTATTATCATGCAATCCTAAATCAAATGTACTCTGTTTAAGTGACAGCACTATCTTTAGCTAACTGAAAAGCAAAAGAAAGAAAAACTTGTCTCATAAACCTGGCCATTGTCAGGATCTCTTTCTCTGAGTTGTATGCATTGTTTGTTGTAATACATCACTATGTTGTCATCTATGCCCACACGGTACCCAAAGGACTTTTTCTGAGGAAAAAAACTGACACCTTTTCCCCAAATTATCAAACTCTAATTCAGCTGTCATATCAAAGGTATTTGGTTTGAGAGAAATGGGAAGAGATGAGATGAATCGGCATCGTTAGACACTCAAATGTTAACTGATGCGTCATGTTGCTGCAATTTGTCTTCTGGGGGTTAGGTTGTTATGGTAACGACTAACAGGAGGGAATAAGAAGTTACATATGACAGAAGGTACGAAACTAGTGTTTTTTGGCATGAAACAGACGGATTGAAGAGAGACGGATAAGATCTCCGTGCTGAGATTCCTAGAATTTCCAAATCCTTTTGATCTTTCTCATGTGTTTTATGATTATGTATTCAAAAGTGGATCTTATGAGAACATCCATTTTTCCCATCGTATTAAATGGAATACAAACTACACAATTGATCTAACTCTTACACCGAACCTTTCTATGTTAACATTTTTTAACCACATACAGTCCCGAAGTACATAAATAACATCAGCTTGTCCTACGGCCCTTCTGCCAGGATAGATACTGAATATTTGCTGTCTAAGTACTTTGCAACGCATATTTGAGCTGTCTTGATATCAATTCATGTATCAAACTATAACGCTGATCTGCAATACAGTAAGATTACAACGCCTCAGTGGACCTGAGGGAGGTCAGGGAGCGATGGACTGGGTGAAAGGTCGAGCTGACTGGGCCTTCTTCCTCCCTGGGTCGCTGTCAGAGTCTGAATGGTGAACCAGGAGGACGAGGTTCCGGTGTGCTGCCCCGCCTCTCGCCTCCTCTGTTTCCTTTGCTGCGCCTCCTCCCTGGCCCCCCCCCCCCTTCCACTATCTAGAGGAGGTGGAAGTAGCCCCGCCCCTGCCTGACCGACTGCCACCAAACTCCTGGGTATAGAGGTCCGAAAAACCACTCACTCACACTCACACCCACACCACACACACACACACACACACCACACACACACACACACACACAACACACACACACACCACACAAACACACACACACACACACACACGCACACACACACACACACACACTCGTGCATGAGCAGCGCACGCACACACACACTGAAGTGTCCAACCATAGTTTGGCCTCCTCATTCTTAATGGAAGAAGTTAGAACCACCAGGAGTCCTTCCTAGAGCTTGCCGATCCGGCAACTGAGCAATCGCGGGGGAAAGGGCCTTGGTCATGGGGAGGTGACCATGCACCCGATGGTCACGTCTGACAGAGCTCCGCAGTTCCTCTGCGGAGATTGGCGAACTACAAGAAGGCGGGGAGAACTAGTCAGAATCGAGGAAAGTACCGACAGATCCTTGATGAAACCTTCTCACAGAGCGCTCAGGACTCAAGACTAGTAGGCGAAGGTTTCACCTTCAACAGGACGAACAACTCTGAGCACACAGCCAAGACAACGCAGGAGTGGCTTTTGGGACAAGTCTCTGAATGTGTGGCCCAGCCAGAGCCCGACTTGAAACTCCCTAGAAAAGCATTTAACCCTGTGAGGATTAAACAAATGGCCTCAGTTGATAAAATGTGTTGTTTTGTTACTATTCTTGTGGGACTCTGGGGTCGATTTCACAAAAACATTACTACGAAAAAAACTTAAGAAGCTGCTTAAGGACAAAAAAAAAGAAGTTCATAAGACAGTTCGTAATGCAATTCTCAAAATGTTCTTAGGATTCTAGTTTTCTTAGTAACTTCGTAAATATCTTTGTTAAGAATTTGTAAATATCTCTTATGTGCCATTTACATTATTGACATGCTGAAAACTAATAATAAGGCCTATGTGACAGGGATGATAGGATTTGGCCCACTATGATCAAGTGTTGATATTTACATTCCATTCCATTATTTTTTTGCTTTATAGTCTCGAGAATAAAATGTTTAGTTGGCTCGCGAACCCTTTATACAAACACACAAAAAACGTTCTTTTTCACCCACATTATAGCCAAACTAACGTTGCTACTGTACATCAAAATCAAAAATGGTAAACAAGGACAGCGCAATAAAATCTTCAGCAAACAAGGCTTGAATTGATGGTGGAGGAAATGGCAACCAGGAAAAGGTGCTGTTAGGGAGACTTGATAACTGCGGGGTCAGCTGCAGACACCAAAAAGAAAGCCATGTGCGGGAGTGGCCGAGTCGGTCCTCTGCCGTCGGGGGTATGGCAAAGGACAGTGACTCCAGTAAAAAAGAAGTGGTCCGACATCAAGTCGGCTGCTAAGATGGTCTGAGAGACCGTTTAATGGGACCAGCTGGAGGAGAAGGTGTCGTCCATTATAGGATGGTGGTATAGGAGAACGCGCAACCAGTAAGTTTAGGTATCTACCTTAGCTAGCCAACGCGTCCCGACATTATAGTTCTAACAACATAGCTAACGATTGTTTACGTTATGTAAGTAAGTTAGCCAAGTTCTTCTTTGCAAATTGACGAGATAGACTCTAGCTATTTACACTTCTAGATAGTGTAATATATTGTTAATTACTAGCTAGCTAGATATGCATGGTTTAATGTTTTTCATTGCTGTGTTCTAAATATCCGGTAGCCAACTGTGTCCGTGGATGACAAGAAACGTTCGATGTTTGACAAAATTCTCCATTCGTCTCAGACAAGGTTTTAAGCGGTCCGAAAGTTAAGTACATTTCCAAGACTAATCTGAAACATTATTTTTCAAGAATCCATTTCTATCCTTCTTAACTTTTTTTCTTAGGAAGAACTAAGGAAAAACCTTAAGAACATTTCATGTCTTTCTTTGTCTATCCTTTAAGGATAAAATGGCAGTTCAGAAGAAATGTATTCTTATAGAAGTTTTGGTGAATCCGGCCCTTGGTCCCCACAAGAATAGTTAAAAACGTCCACAAAAACACACTAACACCGCAAAATGTATCTCTTGGAGGGCATCAGGCGTTTCAAATCAAAGTTTTTTTTGTCACGTTGCGCCGATACAACAGGTGTAGACCTTACAAGTGAATGCTTACTTACAGCTCTAACCAATATTGCGCGAAAAAAAAAGGGGGTGTGTGTTTGTTGTTTGTGTGTGTTTGTGGTGTGTGTGTGTGTGTGTTGTGTTTGTGTGGTGTGTGTGTGTGTTGTTGGTGGTTTTATTTGGCTTAGCTAAGAAATAAACAACAGTAAAATACATTTGAAAATAACAGTAAGCAAGGCTATATACAGACACCGGTTAGTCAGTTATGGAGTAGTATTTACATGTAGGTATATGATGAACAGAGAGTAGCGTAGCGTAAACGAGGGGTTGGCGGGTGTGGGACCCAATTGGGCCCAAGATCTTAAATGTTAATTTGCTTCAGGCTGAATAATTGTTGAACCTCCAGAATTCCTGCTATGCCTTATCAAAGCATCTTTCTAGCAGCATATGTAGTGGTGGGTGTCATAGTGTTTTGGTGACACCTTCCTTGGGAGGCAACGGGCTAGTGGGAATGGCTGGAGCGTGAATAAGTGGCATGATATTAGTACATCACACACATGGTTTCCATATGTTTGATGCCAGTCATTACTTAAAATCAAATGTAATTTATAAAGCCCTTCTTACATCAGCTGAGTGTTTTTTTTTAGGCTGTACAGAACCCAGCCTAAAACCCCAAACAGCAAAGGCAATGCACACACCACACACAAAGCGATAAGTGACAATGCCGGCTGACTATTTGCTCCGTTCCAGCCATTTTATTAATGAGCCGTCCTCCACCTCAGCAGCCTCCACTGTGTGTGGCAATAACACTGAAGTTTCCTCTCATTATCCACACGGAGGGAAAACAGCCACTATTCATTAGGCAATTTTCTTTTTCAGTAAACGCCGAAACGCAGAACCTTTCCTGTCCCCAAACACCTGGATGAATTTTTCAATAATCTGGGTTTTATCAGAAGCTGTCAGAAATGTCAGCCATTTTTAGATCCCTTGGATGTCCTGGAGGGTATTGTCTGTCTACATGCCCCGTGGGGAGTGGGGTGGTTGTATCCCTCCCAAACACAAACCCCGAAAAACAAACACACACACACACACACACACACACACACAACACACACACACACACACACACACACACACACACACACACACACACACACACACACACACACACACACACAGCACAACCACACACACACACACAACACAAACATCCCAATTCCCAGGTCTCTGCTGCCCGCAGGACAAGCGATGATAGAACTGCCTGCCCCACATGTACGAAACTGTTCATTCAACACTACACTGAGAAAATATATCCTGACAAAAATCTAACGCAACCTATATATGACACAAGCGACCCGACAAGCTAAATGCCTTTTGGCTCGCTTAGAGGCAAGCCATCAACTGATCATTCATATGAGAAGCATCATCTTTTTCGGAATGGCTGTGTGATCACGCTATGCGTAGCTTATGTTAGCAGACCTTTAAACAGGGTCACAATCTATTCCAAAGCCGTGGGGCCAGAAATTGATTACCACGAGTGTACTCATAGCAGGCCTGATCCACGGCAGTGTCTTCACTGACATTTTCAACCCTCCCTGACTGAGCGCCTGTAATGCTTTACAGTTTCAATCAGACCACAATAAGTCCCTGTGCCCCAAAAAAGCGATGGTAACCCTTCTAAATTACTCCCGACCCATAGCACTCATGTCTGTAATGCCATGAAGTGCTTTGAAAGGCTGGTCATGCTCACATCAACACATCATCCAAACCCGAAAACCCTAGACCCCTCCAATTCTTCGCATACCGCCCGAACAGATGGACAGAATCTCAATCACATCCACACTTCTCTTCCACCTGGACAAAGGAACACCTATTTGAGAATGCTGTTCATTGATTACAGCGCAGCGTTCCAACCCATAGTGCCCACAAGCCTCATCCTAAGCTAAGGACCCTTGGGACTAACCTCCTCCCTCTGCAACTGAATCCTAACTTCCTGACGGCCGCCACGCTGATCCTCAACTGGGGGCCCCTCAGGTCTGCTGTGCTTAGTCCCCTCTGTACCTCCCTGTTCACCCACAACTGTTTGGCCCAGCCGACTCCAACCCCTCATGTAATTTGCTGACGACACAACAGTGGAAGGCCTGATACCGACAACAATGAGACCGTCTATAGGGAGGAGGTCAGAGACCTGGCGTTTGGTGCCGGACAACAACTCTCCTCAACATGCGCAAGACAAACGTGCTGAATGTGGACTACAGGAAAAGGAGGCCGAACTTGGGCCCCCCATTCACATCGACGGGGCTTTAGTGAGTGGATCGAGAGTTTTAAAGATCCTTGGTGTCCACATACCAACAAACTATCATGGTCCCAATCAAAATCAAAGTCAAATGTATTTATATAGGCCCCCTTCTTACATCAGCTGATATCCTCAAAGTGCTGTACAAGAAACCCAGCTAAAACCCCACCGCAAGCAATGCAGGTGTAGAAGCATGGTGGCTAGTAAAAACTCCCTAGAAAGCCAAAAACCTAGGAAGAAACCTGAATAGTAACCAGGCTATGAGGGGTGGCCAGTCCTCTCTGGCTGTGCCGGGTGAGATTAAACAAACATGGCCAAGATGTTCAAAATGTCATAAATGACCACTGGTCAATAATATAATCACATTAGTTGTCGAGAGTGCGCAAGCTCAGCACTCAGGAGTAATGTCAGTTGCTTTTTCATAAGCCGATCATTAAGAGTATCTCTACCGCTCCTGCTATCTCTGAGAGTTGAAAAAGAGCAGGTCTGGGACAGGTAGGCACGTCCGGTGACAGGGTCAGGCTTCCATAGCCGCAGGCAGAACAGGTTGAAATTGAACAGCATCACGGCCAGGTGTACTGGGGGAAGCGAGCAAGTGGAGTCATCATGCAGGTATCCTACTGCATGGTCCTAGGGCTCAGGTTCCTCTGAGAGAGAGAGAAAGAAAGAGAGAAAGTACAGAATTAGAGAGATCATACTTACATTCCACAGGACCCGATAAGACAGAGAATTAATCCAGATTATAACATAACATTAACTTAATTGAATTAAAACCTAAGTTAGTTGAAATCAAATAAAATTATTTAAATACAGTAAGACAATTGTTAGTTTGGCAAAAAACCTAAGCCTTTGTGGTTTACATCTTTTGAAAATAATTGGCAAAAAAGGCAAATTACCTATGTAGCAAATTTGCTAGTATCAGTTGAGGGCTCACTAATGCAACAAAGTGAGCAGAAAGTAAACAAATAGCAAATCTCAGGTTGCCAGCCCGGCGGAGATACAATCTTCGGCTAAAATCATTGCCAGAGGAGATTCCTGCAAAAATATTATTTTGATGTTAGAATATAACTAGCCCCCCGCTTAAGAAAATATAACTAGCCCCTGACACTAAACTACTGCAGCATAAAATACTGGAGGCTGATACAGGAGCGTTCAGGAGATACTGTGGCCCATCCGATGGATACGGCCCGGACAGGCCAAACAGGCAGGATATAACCCAACCCCTTGCCAAAGCACAGCCCCCCACCACGAGAGGTAATTTCCTTCAACCACCACTTACCCTCCTGAGACAGCCGAGATAGCCCTCAAAGACTCCGCCACATCACAACCCAAGGGGCAGCAACCCCACAGGAAGATCACGTCGTGACTCAACCCACTCCAAGTGATGCACCCTCCTAGGGACGGCATTGAAGATCACCAGTAAGCCAGTGGACTCAGCCCCCCTGTAAATAGGGTTAGAGGCAGAGAATCCCATGAGAGAGGGGAACCGCCAGGGCAGTAGACAGCAAGGGCGGTTCGTTACTTCCAGAGCCTTTCCGTTCACCTTTCACACTCCTGGGCCAGACTACACTCACTCATATTACCCACTGAATAGATGAGTCCTTCATAAAGACTTAAAAGTTGAGACCGAGTCTACGTCCCGCACATGGGTAGTCAGACCATTCCATAAAATGGAGCCTCGCTATAGGAGAAAGCCCTGCTCCAGCTGTTTGCTTATACATTCTAGGGCCAATTAGGAGGCTCGCATCTTGTGACAGTAGCGTACGTGTAGGTATGTACGGCAAGACCAAATCTGAATATAGGTAGGAGCAAGCCATGTAATGCGTTGGTAGGTTAGCAGTAAAACAACAGCAAGACAGTTGGTGAAGTGGGCACAACACACCTTTTTCCCTCAGGTGAACTAAAAAGATTTGGCAATGGGTCACCAGCGTCCTCAAATAGGTCTGCAGCTGCACCATCGAGAGCATCCTGAACGGTTGCATCACTCACCGCCTAGTATGGTCCAACTGCTCGCATCCACCGTAAGGCAATACAGATGGGTAGTGCGTACAGCTCAGTACATCACTGCGGCCAGCTTTCCTGGGGGCCCCCCCCCCCCCTTCCCAGGACCTATATGCTAGCGGCGTCGAGAAAAGGCCAAAACAATTGTTCAAAAGACTCCGCAAATTAACCATTTCGGTGTCATTCGTAATTGTATCTGGCCTCTACTCTGATTTCAGAGCACTGCCTCGCTGAGTGTGCCAGAGAGTGCAGAAAAACTGAGGAATTTTATGAACGCTCAACACCCTGAATATGGCCGGTGTCAGTAAACTCTCGTCCAAGCATCCGGTGTCACTCTAACGTGAAACCTCTAAATTTGGAACGGACAATCTACAGCACGTTTTCAGTGCAGTCCCACGCTCTGGATAGAATAACCTCTAACCAGCTCTGTTAGGTGCGAGTTAATGTTTCTGTGAGCTGTTCTCCTCTCTTACTTAGATGTCTGGAAGTAGTTAGCAAGTTAGCTCGGGGCTTGGACTGCTGTTTTTATGTCATTCTGATCCAACCCTTAAAGAGATGGGTGCGGCTTAGTTTAAGAAGTATAACACGATGCCGATTGGTGTAACCAAGTTGGGCTCTCCAATAGTAGTAACCAAAACACTCACAGGCCATTTTTTCTCAAAAGTGAGTTTACAAGTTATCAACGTTCAACGCAAATTACTTCCGCACTGTTCCTCAACTGTAGTGTATGATCTACCATTTTCTAGCTTCTGATCTCAATTTTGCAACATAAGACCGTTTGAGCGCAGTTCGGTCACACATACCTTCGCTAATCTGTACTCCCGCACTTGACCCGTACGGTTTTCCCCATGGTATATATAGCCTCGTTCTTGCCACTATTTTTTGTATTTTTAAAAAAATTGTATGAAATATTTTTCTTTAACTGATTTCTTGAACTGCTTGTTGGTTAAGGCTTGAAAGTAAAAATTTCACGATAAGTTTCTACACCTGTTTTATTCAGAGGTCATGTGACAAATAAACATTTGTTTTGATTTGATTGACTTTCGGCAGCAATTTAAAATATTTTATCAGATTTTACAGTTCATATAAGGAAATCATCGATTTAAATCAATCATTTGGCCCTAATCTATGTCTTTCCATGCTGGTCATCTGAGTAGCCATGTTTGGGCTGTTAGGGCTCACCCCCTGGGGAGCCAGGCCCGGCCCAGACAATCAATATTAGTTTTGCCGCACGTAGGGTTTATGACAGACAGAATATACACAATTTTGAGTTGGGATCAGTCCATTAAATTCCTGTCAGCTGCATTGGCATGGAATTTTCTCCATAGGACTCAATTCAATCCTTAACTACTGTAATTAGGGGAATTTACCCAACACTGCAATTACCAGCAGGCGACCTTGTTCAGGCTGTTTCTCTGAACGTTTGTGACTAAAGAGTGCATTAAGTGGATCGTTTCACATTTCTCCCTTTCACTTGTATAACCATTTCAAATGGCCTTTTCTCTGGAGACACAAAGGCTCACGTTATCACTGTTATCACTCCTCCTTACCTATCGACACCATGGCCTAGATGCCGTTGGTTGCCTGGGCAACAGGCTATACTTCCACCCAAGCGCTCTTCTGGTCTACCTGTTTGAAGAAATCACCTCAACGTCCCCTCACAGTCAAAGAGGAGTATGATGCTCATTTTCCCAACCGAAATACTGTGAATTATTTAAATAACTATACCACAAGACCGTTTCATCAGACATTTAAGGCTTATCACCTTTATTAAACACATTTTTTTCAATGTTTCTTCACTTTTGGCATAGTCTTGCCTGCCAGGCTGATGATTACCTTTGGCATGCTCTCGCTCTTTTTTTAAACTCTCTGTTTGGTGAGTTGCTTTATATCAGGTTTAGACAAGTTTTGAGGATAGCTATAGGATATTAATTGGAGGCTGCACCGTACGAAACGTTAAACGTATTACTGAATCAATACTAACACTAGAATTGATGTACTAGTTCACATCAGAGACTCTTAAGTGTAATTGCAAGCAGCCTTATTAGCTTCCGTCCTGTAAGATGGATTTTAACCTTGGAGTTCTAGTATTCATAGACACTTGACATGTGCCCTTACAATACCATAGGCTCGTCACAATGGCACCCTAGCTCTCGATGTAGGAACATGGTGCCATGTAGGAAATAGGGTGCCATTGTTAGGAACGGGTGCCATGTAGGAAAAATAGGGTGGCCCGGGGGTGCTGTCCCCAGTCCCCTGGCCCTGCTGCTATTCCATTTCAAACTGTTCTCCTGCGGTTATGAACCCCTACTGTCCCAGACCTGCCGTTTTCAACTCTTAATGATCGGCTATGAAAAGCCCAACTGACATTTATTCCTGATTATTATTTGACCATGCTTTCACTTATGAAAACATTTTTTTGAACATCTTGGCCTGTTCCTGTTATAATCTCCACCCGGCACAGCCAGAAGAGGACTGGCCCACCCCTCATGAGCCTGGTTCCTCTCTAGGTTTCTTCCCTAGGTTTTTGGCCTTTCTAGGGAGTTTTTCCTAGCCACCGTCTTCTTCTACACCTGCATTGTTGCTGTTTGGGGTTTTTAGCTGGGTTGCTGTTACAGCTACTTCGAGATATTAGCTGATGTACGAGGCTATATAAAATTAAACTTGATTTGTATTTTTGATTTAAGGAAACAGGTGGCCCATGTAGGACAACAGGGTGCCATGGTAGGAAACAGGTGGCCATGTAGGAAACAGTGTGCCAATGTAGGAAACAGGGTGCCATGTGAACGGGTGCCATGTATGAACTAGGGTACCATGTAGGAAACAGGGTGCCATGTAGGAACAGGGTGCCATGTCGGAAACAGGGCCATGTAGGAACAGGTTACCAATGTAGGAAACAGGTGCCATGTAGGAACAGTTTCCATGTAGAACAGGGTGCCAGTAGGAAACAGGGTGCCATGTAGAAACGGGTACCATGTAGGAAACAGGGTTGCCATGTAGGAACAAGGGTGCATGTAGGAAACAATGGTACCATGTAGGCGAAACAAGAGGTGCCATTAGGAAACAGGTACCATGTAGGAACGGGTGCCATGTGAACATGGTGTCCAGTAAGGAAACAGGGTGGCCATGTAGGAAACAGGGTGCCATGTAGGAACAGGGTGTCATGTAGAAACAGAAGGCCATTTTGGGGATGGAACCCATTGATTCATTGGTGACCACCACTAGTGGCTCTCTGGCTTCACACACTATTGCGTCATCACGTAGCCTCAGTTGGACCTTGTCTAAGCCATTGTTTTATACACAGTGCCAAGTAATGTTGTGTTTGGCATGTAACCTGTAGTGCATGCGTGTAACTCTTTTTTTTTAAAGATTCTATAAAGAATCATCTCGTAAGGTTCTAAGGTGAACAGGTTTTCAGAAGTCAGTCCTGGCTCCCCCCGGGTGAAATTTGTAGTTTTTTGCCTAGCACTCACAGCTTATTTAAATACTCAAAGTTTGAGATGAGTTGATTATTGTATCACTGTGTAGTGCTAGAGCAAAAACAACAAAGTGTGCACCAAGTTTGTGTCAGCTTTTGGTCCTTTAGAAAATGTCCAAACATTCTCAAAAGACATAAGCCATATATTGCCCTAACTATGAAGTGGCCATGAATCATTTATCATGGCATAATACATCAGATTACACCCACTGGATGAAACTCTTACTTATGGTAGCACAAAAGTGCTGTGCGAAAACCACGCCCTCAAAAATATTCTAATGAAGCCACAGCCCAGACATGGTTAATTATCACTTAAAAGAGGAACACATCCTTTTTTAGAACTAGCAAGACCACTGAAAGGACTCACCAGGTTATTTGGATCCTAATGTTCTGCATGTGTTGTCGTAAGTCATAACATTTTAACGTTATACAATTCCAGTAAGTGTATGATAGAACGGAATAAAAGTGCCTTAAAGAATAACCAATAAAAACAGTAAATCATAATGTGTACCGTGGGTAATAAAAATCAAATCACATCAAATGTATTTATATAGCCCTTAATTACTATTGATTTATCTAATGTTGATAGAATGCTATCTGTGTGCTCTATTGTGTCTGATCTGAGTTGTGATTGATTATATCTATGAATTCCTATAGGGCTCCTGGGCTTTCCAGATCCTGCCTCATTCCTGTGACTAACAGTACCTCTCCATGTGATTTATCTCTTATTTCCCCCCCTTTCAGGGGTATACCGCACAGGTCCATGCTCCTATCATATCCCCAAAATGGTCAACCAGGAATATTTCTTCTTTTGTAATAATAAAAAACAAGATTTAAAAATATATATATCACTTTAAATAGCAGTCAGTTAAGAACAAAATCGTACTTACAAGGACTGTCCTCCCCAGCCGTGCTCGGGCAATTGTGCGCAGCCCTATGGACTCCAATAACTTTCCAGATGTGTACGCCTGGATTCGAACCAGGACTGTAGGGACACCTCTTGGTACTGAGATGCATTACTTAAACACACCAAGCCACTCGGAGCACATAGTCCTACATAATTGCACTACTTTTAACCAAGGCCATATGGGCACTGGTCAAAAGTAATGGCACTACAGATGTAGGATCTTCATTTGATCACCCTGTGCAGGATACCTTTCCTGCCAACCCATACATTTTAAAAACGTTGTATATTCCAAATTCTAAAATGCGTTCTGAATTTTGGAATATCCCTTTGAAATTTTCAACTTGTCTTTTCCCTTACAAAAAATATATATACACCCCTAACAAAATGTCCATTAATTATAATCCACATAAAAATTCAAATGTCTATTTGCGCAGATATTTTTCCTGCTATAGCAAACGGACTCAATGAAGATACTATCACCTGTACATAGAGAATAGGGTGCATTGGTACATACCTGTTTACTATACATGGTAGTCATATGAAGAGCTTCATCCCTCTGGTAATGAGGACCTTGACTACGTTAGAGTCTCTGGTGGGACAGATTCTCCACTGGGTTCTGTGTTATGTATAATCAGATCTTGTCATGGCTTCAAGCATCTCTGCAGTATCTCACATCATTCATCACGCTGTTTCTCAATGCCACAAGCAGACAGCACTTCAACGGTCAAATCTGTTTCACATCACATTATACTTGAGTAGATACCAGTCTGTGTCCAAATGCCGAACCAGTATCACAGGTTTATTGTGAAAATAGACACGAATGGCTTACAACAAATGCCACCCTCTTCCCTGCATAGTGGACTTTGGGCACTGTCAAAACTATTCATCATATATGGAATAGGTGGTGCAATTTGGGCGCAGTCCATGTTTGTTCCCTATGCAGCCTTCCACGCCAACCTAATTTACATCCTCATGTCGGTTTGATGATAAATCAAATCAATCAATTTATTTATATAGCCCTTCGTACATCATCTGATAGTTTGCAAGTGCTGTACAGAAACCCAGCCTAAAACCCCCAAACAGCAAGCAATGCAAGTTAGAAGCACGTGGGCTGGAAAAACTCCCTAGAAAAGGCCAAACCTAGGAAGAAACCTAGAGAGGACAGGCTATGATGGGTGGCCGGGAAGGAATCCTCTTCTGGCTTGTGCCCGGTTGGAGATTATAACAGAACATGGCCAAGATGTTCAAATGTTCATAAATGACCAGCATGGTCAATAATAATACTCACAGTAGTTGTCGAGAATAGACAATTGATGAGACTTCTTTTTTTTTTTTAAAACAGCCCATTGTCCACAGCTGTGACAGTTGATCTATGATAATTCCTGGCCAGGACATGTATCTATCTGTACACAAGTGGTATATTAGTGTAGCATGATTACTTGTTGTATATGATTATTTCGTGGTATATCTAGGGAATATGATGTATTGCCAATGTACTGCTGGTCTATATGAGATACATTAGAGTTAAAATACAGGTGTCTGGTTAAGTCGGGATGGCTTTCCTTTTCACTGTATCTGGCCTGGTGTACTACATTTGTCCCAAA
Organism: Salvelinus namaycush; assembly: GCF_016432855.1. Taxonomy (NCBI): domain Eukaryota; kingdom Metazoa; phylum Chordata; class Actinopteri; order Salmoniformes; family Salmonidae; genus Salvelinus; species Salvelinus namaycush. Next base: position 42,069 of record NW_024058312.1, read on the forward strand.
GGCTTCCTATTCCCTAAATAGAGCCTAAAATAGCTGGAGTTGCATACTAGCAAACCTGACATAGTTACTATTCCATGGTTCCTAATACGAGCCACAGATGGGATCTCCCCTACTACTGCCCGATACTTCCTGAGGGACCACAGACACACACACCCACACACGAACACACCACACACACACCACACACACACACACACACACACCACACACCACACACCACACACACACACACACACACACACACACACACACACACACACACCCACACAGGCAGACTGGCCGTGTTCCCTGGCCATAGGGCATAGGCACGGCAAGCTCCAACCAACCACAACACAACACCCACAAACAAAACAACAACAACATAAGCAACACAAAGGACAAGAGCAGACACTTTTCCCCTCCATAAAAAGCCTCAGCGGACACAGTCAACTTGTGTGTGTGGTAGTGTGTGCGTGTGTTGTGTGCGTGTGCGTGTGCGTGTGGGGTTGTGTGTGTGTGTGGTGTTTGTGTGTGTGGTGTGTGTGTGTGTGTGCGTGGCGTGTGCGTGTGCTGTGCTGGTGTGTGTGGTGTGTGTGTTGTGTGTTAGTGTGTGGTGTGTGTGTTGTGGTGTGTGTGTGTTGTTGGTGTGTGTCCTCGTCTGACCTAATGGCTGTTGAGCTGTGCAGCGGGCCCGGAGTAATATTGTGTTGCTAATGCCACATCCGCTCATGGAAATGACAGATAATTACACAATTAATCCTTCTGCATTTATAGACCATAATCAGTAGCGTTTCATAGAAATGGTTTAGTAACCTAGCCAAAGCAAATGATGCTTAAAGCTACTGCTACACAATGTAACGGTAGAAAACCTTTAGAGGTGAAAATTAGAGAGAGAGATTAACGCCACACACTATGAATCCTGTGGACTGTGATGAGGGGTATTAATAGGTCAATTCTGTAGGGATCAGCCTTGGAAGCCTCTATACAATAATGTGTGACGGAAAATGCTGGGTTCAGAGAGTTCATAATCTTAGACTTTTGTGGGCTGTGACGCACATGAATGAATGAATGAATGCCACAGTCTGATAGAAGACTACAGACCTGCTGTTGTGCATCATATATAGCATGTGGATGATTACATTAAGCTATTGAAAATGTCTCCTAAAGCACCAAGTTACTGCAGTTATTTGATAAAATAACACAAGTTTGACTGTAAGGGGCAGTGACTTGTAGAGAGCATTCTCATGAACTAAACTACAGATGACAAAATAGGTGGGGGCAGGTGGTTGAGTGGGGGAGATAGGTGTGTGAGTGTGAGATGGGTGTGGGGGGGGGAGAGTGTGGAGTTGGTGTGTGAGTGGGGGAAATTGGGTGTGCGAGGGGGGATTGGGTGTGAGAGTGGGAGATGGTTGTGAGAGTGGGGAGATGGTTGTTGGAGTGGGGAGATGGGGTGCGAGTGGGGAGTTTGGGTGTGTGAGTGGGGAGATGTGTGTGAGTGGGGAGTTGGGTGTGTGAGTGGGGATTGGGTGTGAGAGTGGGAGATGGGTTTGAGAGTGGGGAGATGGGTGTGAGAGTGGGGAGTTGGGTGTGTGAGTGGGTAATAGGTGTGAGAGGGGAGTTGGGTGTGGAGAGGGGGAAGGTTGGTGTGAGAGTGGGAGATGGGTGTGTGAGGGGGAGAATGTGTGTGCGAGTGGGGAGTTGGGTGTGTGAGTGGGATTGAGTGTGAGAGTGGGAGTTGGATGTGTGAGTGGGAATTTGGGTTGTCTGGTGGGGAGTTGTGTGTCCTGAGTGGGGAGTGAGAGTGGGGAGTTGGGTGATGTGAGTGGGGAGATATGTGTGCGGTGGGAAGTTGAGTGTGAGAGTGGGAGATGGGTGTGAGAGGTGGGGGAGTTGGGTGTGTGAGTGGGGAGATGAGTGTTAGAGTGTGGGAGTTGGGTGTGAGAGTGGGAATTGGTGTGGGAGTGGGAGATGGGTGTGTTGAGTGTGAGATGTGTGTGAGAGTGGGGAGTTGGGTGTGATGAGTGGGGATTGAGTGTGAAGAGTGGGGAGTTGGATGTGTGAGTGGGGGAAGTTGTGTGTCTGAGTGGGAGTTTGTGTGTCTGAGTGGGGAGTTGAGAGGTGGGGATTGGGTGTGTGAGTGGGGAGTTGTGAGTTGGGATTGCGTGGTGGTGATTGGGGAGTTGGGTTGTGTAAGTGGGGAGTTGTGTGAGAGTGGGCGTTGGGTGTGAGAATGGGTAGATGGTTGGTGTGATGGGAGTTGTGTGATAATGGGGAGGATGGTGTGGAGAGTGGGGAATGGGTGTGAGAGTTGGGAGACGGGTTGTGAGAGTGGGATGTTGGGTGTGTAGTGGGGAGTTGGTGTCTGAGTGGGGAGTTGGGTGTCCTGAGTGGGGAGTTGGGTGTGAGAGTGGGGAGTTGGGTGTGAGAAGGGGAGATGGTGTGAGGAGTGGGAGATGGGTGTGAGAGTGGGGATATCGTTTGTGAGATTGTGCGAGTTGTGTGTGGTGAGTGGGGAGTTGGTGTGAGAGTGGGATTTGGGTGTGTTAGTGGGGTTTGGGTGTGAGATTGGGGGTTGGTTGTGAGAGTGGGGATTGGGTGTGTGCAGTGGGGACTGGGTGTGTTATGGGGAGTTGGTGTGTGAGTGGGGAGTTGGGGTGTGAGAGTGGGGAGATGGTGAGAGGGGGGAGCTGGGTGTGTGAGTGGGTAGTTGGTTTGAGAATGGGGAATGGGTGTAGAGTGGGGGAATGGGTGTGAGAGTGGGGAGTTGGGTGTGTGAGTGGGGAGTTGGGTTGTGGAGAGTGGGGAGTTGTGTGTGTGATGGGGAGTTGGGTGTGAGAGTGGGGAGTTGGGTGTGGATTGGGGAGATTGGTGTGCGATTGGGGAGATGGGTTTGAGAGTGGGGAGATGTGTGTGAGAGTGGGGAATGGGGTGTGAGAGTGGGAGATGGGTGTGTGAGTGGGGAGATGGGTGTGCGAGTGGGGAGATGGGGTGTGATAGTGGGGAGTTGGGTGTGAGAGTGGGAGATGGGTGTGTGAGTGGGATGGGTTGTGCGAGTGGGGAGATGGGTGGAGAAATGGAGAGATGGGTGTGTGGAGTGGGTTGGTGTGAGAATGTGGAGATGGGTGTGAGATTGGGGAGATTTGTGTGAGAGGAGGAGATGGTGTGTGAATGGGGAATGGGTGTGAGAAGTGGGGAGTTGGTGTGTGAGTGGGAGGTTGGGTGGTGAAGTGGGAGTTGGATGTGTGATGGGAAGTTGGGTGTCCCTAAGTGGGGTGGTTGAAGTGTGGTTGTGAGTGGGGAGTGGGAGTTGTGAGTGGGGAGTTTGGGTGTGTGAGTGGGGATTGGGTTGTGTGAGTGGGAGTTGTGTATCTGAGGAGTGGGGATTGGGTGTGAGGTGGGGAGTTGGGTGTGGAATGGGTAGATGGGTGTGTGAGTGGAGTTGGTTGTGAGAATGGGAGATGGGTGTGAGATGGGGAGATGGGTGGGAGAGTGGGGAGATGGGTGTTGAAGTGGAAGTTGGGTGTGTGTGGGAGTTGTGAGTGGGGAGTTGGGTGTTTGAGTGGGGAGATGGGTGTCTGAGTGGGGAGTTTGGGTGTCTGCCTGAGGAGTTGGTGTGGAGAGTGGGGAGTTGGGTGTGAGAATGGGGGATGGGTGTGTGATGGGAGTGGTGTAGAATTGGAGATGAGAGTGGGGCAGATTGGGTGGGAGAGTGTGGGATAATGGGTTGTTTAGAGTGGGGATTGGTGTGTGAGTGGGGGTTGGGTTTGAGAGTGGGGAGTTGGGTGGTGGTGAGTGGGGAGGTGGTGTGAGAGTGGGGAGTTGGTGTGAGAGTGGGTAGTTGGTGTGTGACTGGTGGAGTTGGGTGTGTGAGTGGGAACGTTGGGTGTTAGAGTGGTGAGTTGGGTGTGAGAAATTGGGAGATCGTGGTGAGTTGGGGAGTTGGTGTCTGATGGGGAGTTGGTGTGAGATTGGGGAGTTTGGGTGTGAGAATGCGGAGAGGGTGTGTGAGTGGGGTTGGGTGTCTGAAGTGGGGAGTTGGTGTGTAGTGGGGAGTTTGGGTTGAGAGTGGTGATTTGGGTGTGAGAGTGGATTGGTGTGTGGAGTTGTGGAGTTGGGTGTGTGAGTGGTGAGATAGGTGTGCGATGGGGAGTTGGGGGTTGAGAGTGGGGAGATGGGTTGAGAGTGGGGAGTTGGGTGTGAGAATGGGGAGAGGGTGTGTGAAAGTGGGATTTGGTGTAGCATTGGGAGATGGTGTGAGATTGGGGAGATGGTGGGAAGTGGGGAGATGGTGTGCGAGTGGGAGTTTGGGTGTGTGAGTGGGGAGTTGTGAGTGGGGAGTTGGGTGTGTGAGTGTGAGATGGGTGTCTGGAGTGGGGTAGTTGGGTGTCTGACTGGGAGTTGGGTGTGAGAGTGGGGATTGGGTGTGAGAATGGGGAATGGTTGTGTGATGGGGAGTTTGGTGTGAGAAGGGGAATGAGAGTGGGGAGATGGTGTGCGAGTGGGTATAATGGTGTGAGAGTGGGGAATTGGGTGTGTGAGTGTGAGTTTGGGTGGTGAGAGTGGGGAGTTGGTGTTTGAGTGGGGAGTTGGGTGTGAAGAGTGGGGAGTTGGGTGTGAGAGTGGGGAAGTTGGGTGTGGGACTGTGGAGTTGGGTGTGTGAGTGGAAGTTTGGTGTGAGAGTGGTAGTTGGGGTGTGAGAATGGGTAGCGCGTGTGTGAGTGGGAGTTGGGTGTCTGAGTGGGGAGTTGGGTGTGAGAGTGGGGAGTTGGTGTTAGAATGCGGAATGGGTGTGTGAGTGGGGTTGGGTGTCTGAGGGGGAGTTTGGGTTGTGTAGTGGGGAGTTGTGTGAGAGTTGGTGAGTTGGGTGGTTAAGTGGGGAGTTGGTGTGGTGTGATTGGGGAGTTGGGTGTTGTGAGTGGGGAGATAGGTGGCGAGTGGGGGTTGTGTGTGAGAGTGGGAGATGGGTGTGATAGTGGGAGTTGGGTGTGTGAGTGGGGAGAAGGTGTGAGAGTGGGGAGTTTGGTGTGAGAGTGGGGAGATTGGTGTGAGAGGGGAGCTTGGGTGTGTTGCGTGGGCTCTGTGTGTAGAGTGGAGTTGGGTTTTGAGTGGGGAGTTGAGTGTGAGAGTGGGGAGTTGATGTGATGCGTGGGAGTTGGTGTCTGCGTGGGGAGATAGGTGTGAGAGTGGGAAGTTGGTGGAGAGTGGGGGAGATTGGTTGAGAGTGGGAGATGCGTTTTTGAGTGGGGGAGATGTGTTGAAGAGTGGAGTTGGGTGTGTGAGTGGGAGTTGGAGTTGTGAGAGTGGGAGTGTGTGTGTGTAGTGTGAAGTTTGGGTGTCTGAGTGGGGAGTTGTGTGTCTGAGTGGGGAGTTTGACGTGGTAGTTGGTGTGTAGGGGAGTGTTCTTGGGAGATGGGTGTCGAGTGTGGGTTTGGTGTGTGAGCGGCGGGTTGGGTGTCTGAGTGGGAAGTTGGGTGTGAGAAGTGGGGAGTTGGGTGTGAATGGGGATGATGTGTGTGAGTGGGAGTTGGGTGTGAGATGGGGTGTGGTTGTGATGAATGGGGTGAGATGGGTGGTGAGTGGGAGTTGGGGTCTGAGTGTGAGTTGGTGTCTGAGTGGGGAGTTGGGTGTCGTTGGGATTGGTTGGAGTGTGGGTTTGTGTGAGGTGGGGTAAGAGTGTGTGGTGTGAGTGGGAGTGGGTGTGAGAGTGGGAGATGGGGTGAGTAGTGTGAGGAGATGGGTGTGTGAGTGGGGAGATGGGTGAGAGTGGTGGAGAATGGTGTGAGAGTGGGGAGTTGGGTGTGAGAGTGGGGAGATGGGTGGTGTGATGTGGGGAGTATGGTGTGTGAGAGTGGGGAGTTTGGGTGTTATAAAGGGGAGATGGGTGTGTGAGGGGGGATTGGTGTGTGTGAGCGGCGAGTTGGGTGTGTGGAGCGGGGATTTGGGTGTGCAGAGTGGGGATTGGTGTGAGAGTGGGGAGATGGGTGTGTGAGCGGGGATTGGGTGTGATAGTGGGGTGTTTGGGTGTGAGAGTGTGGAGATGGAGTGGTGCGGAGATGGGTGTAGATGGGTGTGTGAGTGGGGACGTATTGGTGTTGCGAGTGGGGAGTTTGGGTGTGTGATTGGGAGATGGGTGTGTGAGTGGTGAGTTGGGTGTGTGAGTGGGATTGATTGTGAGGTGGGAAGTGGGTGAGTGGAGTGGGAAGTGGGTGGTGTAGTGTGGTGGAGTTGGTTTGAGAATGGGGAGATGTGTTGTAGATGGGGAGATGGGTGGAGAGTGGGGAGTTGGGTGGTGTGAGTGGGGAGTTTGGTGTGATAGAGTGGGAGTGGGTGTGTGAGTGGAGTTGGGTGGGAGTGGGGAGTTTGGGTGTGTGAGCGTGGGGAGGTTTGTTGCGAGTGGGGAGATGTGTACGGTTAGAGGGTGTGAGATGGGGTAGAGTGGGTGATAGTGGTGTGAGATTGGGTGGTGTGTGAGTGGGGAGAAGGGTGTGAGAGTGGGAGATGGGTGTGAGAGTGGGGGAGTTGGGTGTGAGAGGGGGAGATGGGTGTGTGAGTGGAAGATATGGTGTGCTAGTGGGAGATGGGTGTGAGAATGGGGAGATGCTTGTGTGCGTGGTGAGTTTGGTGAGGAGAATGGGTGAGATTGGGTGTGAGTGGAGTTTGTGTGAGAGGCGGGGAGATGGGTGTGTGAGTAGGGCAGATGGTGTGGAGTGGGGAGTTGGTGTGTGAGTGGGGATGTTGGGTGTAGAGTGGGAGTTGGATGTGTGATTGGGAATTGGGTGTCTGAGTGGGGTTGTGTTGTCTGAGTGGGAGTTGCAGAGTGGGAGGTTGGTGAGTGGGAGTGGGAGTTGTGAGTGGGGGTTGGGTGTGTGATTGGGGGAATTGGTGTGTGATGGGGAGTTGGGTATCTGAGTGGGGAAGTTGGGTGTGAGGGGGGATTTGGGTGTGAGAATGGGGAGATGTGGTGTGTGAGTAGTGGAGTTGGGGTGTAAAGAATTGGGAATGGTGTGAGATTGGGGAGATGGGTGGGAGAGTGGTGAGATGGGGTGTGCTAGTGTGAGTTGGGTGTGTGAGTGGGGAGTTGTGAGTGGGGAGTTGGGTTGTGAGTGGGAGAGATGGTCTGAGTGGGGGTTTGGGGTCTGGTGGGAGTTGGGTTGAGAGTGGGGAGTTGGGTGTGAGAATGGTGAATACGGTGTGTTAGTGGGGAGTTGGTGTGAGAAGGGGGAGATGGGAGTGGGGACATGGGTGTGAGATGTATTGGTTGAGAGTAATGGGTGTGAGAGTGGGGAAGTAGTTGTGTGTTTGTTGTTCGGTGTGGAGTGTGGGTTGTGAGAGTGGGAGTTTCGGGTGTTGCTGTCACGACCTTGGGTTAGTGTTGGGTTGTGAGAGTGTGCGGTTGGGTGTGAGAAATGGGGAGTGGGTGTGTTGATGTGGGAGTTGGGTGTTGGTGGATTTGTTGGAAGTGGGGTTGGGTGTGAGAAGCTGGAGTCTGGGTGTGATGGGTATTTGGAGATTGCTTCTGGGGTGTGTAGTGGGACGTTGGGTGTCGAGATGTGGAGTTGGTGTGAGAGTGGGGAGTTGGTGTGATGCAGGATGGGTTGTGGAGTGTGTGAGTGGGCGTGTGTGTTAGTGGGGATTGGGTGTGAGAGTGGGGAGATGGGTAGTGAGAGTGTGGAGTTTGGGTGTGGCGTGGGGGTTGGTGTGTGCTGTGTGGAGTTGGGTGTGTAGTGGGGAGACATAGGTGTGGCTGAGCGGGTGTGTGGTGGAGTGTGTGAAGGGGTTGGTGTTTGGTGGAGTGATGTGATGGGGCAGTGATGTGTGAGTGATGGGTGTGAGTGGAGTGTTGGGAGTTGCGGTGTGGTGGGAGTGGGGATAGTTATGAGTATGGTGTGAGAGTGGGGTTAAATGGGTGTGAGAGTGGGGAGTTGGTGTGGGGAGTGGGGAGATGAGGTGTGAGTGGGGCAGTGGGTGTGAGAGGGAATGGATGTTGGTGTCTGTGGAGGGTGGTTGTGTGTGAGTGTGAATGTGTGAGATGGAGTGGGGTCTGTGGGGAGTTGGAGTGGGATGATGGTGAGTTGGTGTAGATGGGGGTTGTGTGTCTGAGTGGGGAGTTGAGAGTGGGGAGTTGGGTGTGTGAGGTGGGATGGAGTCGAGGTGTGCGAGTGGTGGAGTTGGGGTGTGTAGGGATGTGGGTGGAGATCAGTGGGTGTGAGAAGTGGGGATTGTTGGGTCGTGAAATGGGAGATGTTGTGAGAGTGTGGGAGCTTGGTGTGGTGAGAGTGGGGTAGATTGGTGTGAAGAATGGGAGATGGTGTGTGAGTGGGAGTTGGTGTCTGAACTGTGGGGAGTTGGGCTGTTGAGTGCGGGAGTTTGGTGTGAGGGTGGAGTTGGTGTGGAGTGGGGAATGTGGAGATGGGGAGATGTGTGAAGTGGGGAGTGGTTGTCTTGAGTGGGGATGAGTTGGAGGGGAGAATAGGGTGAGTTGTGGATGGGTGCGTGAGTGGGCAATGTGTGAGAGGGGAGATGGGTTGTGAGACTGGGACGTGGTTGGGAGTGGGTGGTGTTAGCGGCGAGTTGGGTTGTCGTGAACGTCGGGAAGAGTTGGTGTGAGAGTGGGGATGTTTGGGTGTGAGATGGAGAGTATGGTTGTAGTGCGAGTGGGTGTGTAGTGGGGCTGTAGGAGTGGGGAGTTGGGTGTGTAGTAGATTGTTGAGTGGGGATTTGGTTGAGTGGGGAGTGGTGTGGGTGGGGATTTTGTGTGCGTGGGAATGGTCGTGAGAGTGGGAGTTGGGTGTCGTGAGTGGGAGATGGGGTGTGTGATGGATTGGGTTGTAGGGGATTGGGCTGGCAGAGTGGGGAGATGGTGTGAGCGTGGGGAGATGGGTGTGTGCAGTGGGGAGAATGGTGGTTGTGACGCTGGGGGTATGGGTGGTGAGAGTGGGGAGTGGGTGTGAGTTGGGGAGATTGGGTGTCGATGCTGGGGGTGGTGTATGTAGAGGTGGGGATGGGTGTGAGTGGTGGAGTTGGTGGTGTGATGGGAGTGCGTGTGTGGCATTGAGTGTGTGGCTGGGGAGTGGTTGGAAGTGGTGCGAGGTGTGAGAGTGATGGTGTTGAGAGGGGAGATGGGTGTGAGTGGGAGATGGGGGATGGGTTTGGGGAGATGGGTTTAGTGTGGGTGGTGTGAAGTGGGGATGGGTGTTGAGAGTGGGGGTTGGGTGAGAGTGGAGAGGTGGGGGGAGACGTGTGCGGTGGGGATGGGTAGGGAGATGCGTGTTGAGTGTAGTGGTGTGGTGGGAGAATGGGGGAGATTGGAGTTTGTAGTGTGGGGGGAGTTGGGTGTGTAGTGGGGAGATGGGTGTGAAGTGGGGAGTTTGGGTGTGTGATGAGGGAGTGGGTGTGAGAGTGGGGAGATGTGGATGTGTGAGTGGGGAGTTGGGTGTGTGAGTGGGGGTTTGTTTGAGATGAATGTCTGAGGTGGGAGTGTTTGAGAGTGGGGAGTTGTGGTGTGTGAGTGGGGAGGTTGTGATGTGGGAGTTTGGGTGTGTGAGTGGGGATGGTGTGGTGTGTGAGTGGGTGGTGTGGGGTATTGGTGGGCAGTTGGGTGGTGAGAGTGGGGAATTGGGTGTGAGAAATGGGGAGATGGGTTGTAGTGGGGAGTTGGTGTGTCAGTGGGGAGATGGGTTGTGAAGATTGGGGAGTTAGGTGTGAGATGTGGGAGTTAGGTGTGAGAGTGGGAGATTGGGTGTGTGAGTGGGGACGTTGGTGTGTCTTCGAGTGGGGAGTTGGGTGTGAGAATGGGAGTTGTGTGGTGGGTTGTGAGAATGGGAGATGGGTGTGTTAGTGGGGAGATTGTGTGAGAGGGGTTGGGGTTTGTGAGAGTGGGTGGGTGTGAGTGGGGATGGGTGTAGAGTTAGGAAGAGTTGGTGTTGGTGGGAGTTTGGGTGTGTGAGCGTGGGAGTTGGATGTGTGGAGTGGAAGTTGGGTGTCGAGTGGTGTGGTGCAGGTGGGGTTGAGAGTGGGGGAGTTGTGGTGGATGAGAGTGGGTGAGTTGTGGAGGTGGGAGTTGGGGTGGCGAGTGGGGGAGTTTGGTGTGTGAGTGGGGAGATGGTTGTCCGGTGAGTTGAGTGTGAGGAGTATGGGTTGTGAGTGGGAGTGGTGTGAGAGGGATGGGGGAGAGTGGGGTGTGTGCAGTCGGGAGTTGGGGTGCTGTGAGAATGGGGTTGGTGGGAGATGGTTGAGATGGGTGGGAGGTGTGGAGAGATTGGGTGCTAGGGAGTGGGTGGTAGTGGGATGGGTTGTGTAGAGTGGGGAGTTGTGTGTTGATTTGGGGAGTTGGGTGTGAGAGTGGGGAGTGTGGATGTGTAGGGGAAGTGGTGTGAGATTGGAGTTGGTGGGGAGTTGGGGATGTGGTCTGGTGGGATTTGGGTGTGAGACTGTGGTTGGTGTGGTGGGAGTGGGGTAGTGGATTGGGTGTCTGAGTGGGAGTTGGGTGTGTGAGTGGTGAGTTGGGTGTGGAGTGGGAGTTGGGTGTATGGAGTGGTGAAGTGGGTGTGAGAGTGGGGATTGGGGGTGGAGTTGGGAGTGGTGGGGTGTGGAGGGTGGCAGTGTGGGATGTGTGGAATGTGTGATGTTGGGAGATAGTATGGTCAAGTGGGAGTTGGGTGGTGAGAGTGGCGATGTTGAGTGTGTGAGTCGGAAGTGAGAGGTGTGAGTGGGGAGTTGGGGTGGAGTGGGGAGATTGGGTATGCGAGGGAGTTGAGTTGTGGGTGCTGGAGTTTGTGGTGTGTGTGAGTGGGGAGTAGGTGTGGTGAAGTGGAGTATGGGTGTGAGTGGGGATTTGGGTGTGAGAGTGGGGAGATGGTGTGTGAGTGGTTGGTGGAGATGGGGTAGATGGTGAGCGTAGATGGGTGTGAGATTGGGAGTTGGTGTGTGAGTGGGGAGTTGGGTGATGGTTAGTGGGGAGTTGGCTGTGAGTGGTGGTGAAGTGGGGAGAGGGTGTGCAGTGGATCGTGTAGTGGGAGTTGTGGATGGTGGGGAGTTTTGGTTGTGAATGTGGAGTGGGATTGTGAGTGGGACTTGGGTGTCATGATGGGAGTTTAGTGGTTTTGGGTTGTGTGGTGTGGATGGGTGCGAAGTGGATAGTTGGGTGTGAATGAGGGGTGTGAGTGGGATGGATATTGGTGAGTTTAGTGGAGGGTATGGTATGGTGTGTGTGAGTAGGAGATGGATGTGTAGGCAGGGAGTTGGGGGGTGAGCGCGAGTTGAGTGTGTGGTCGGAGAGTTGATGGGTGAGAGTGGGGAGTTTGGTGTGTGTGGGGGAGTTGGGGGTGTGCGAGTGGGGGAGATAGGTGTGGCGAGTGGGAGTTGGGTGTGCGAGTGGGTAGGATGGGGTGTGAGAGTGGGAGATGTGTGCGAGTGGGAGTGGGGTGTGCATATGTGGAGATGGGTGTGTGAGTGAGGGAGAATGGATGGTGTGAGAGTGGGAGAGTTGGGTGTGAGAGTGGGAGTTTGGGTGTGTGAGTGGGGAGTGTGTGTAGGTGGGTGAGTTGGGTGTGTGGAGTGGGGAGTTGTGTGGTTGGATGGTGGTCATGGGGTAGTGGAGTTTGTGAGTGTGGAGTAGTGGGGGAGTGGTATGGGGGTGTGTGGAGTGGAGTGGGCTGAGGGATTGGGTGTGAGAGTGGGAGTTTGGGTGTGGTTGGGAGTGGGTGTTGGGAGTTGTTGAAATGGAGATGTGGAGAGGGAATGTTGGAGGTGGAGTTGTGTGGTGGAGTTGGGTGGAGTTGGTGTTTGAGGGATTGGTGAGTGATGGGTTGAGAGTGGGAGATGGTGTGAGAGTGGGAGTGGTTGAGGTGGGAGGTGTTAGGGTGGTGGGGAGGGTGTGGAGTGTTGGGTATAGTGAGTGGGGGAGAGTGTGGTTGGTGTGTGAGTGTGGAGTTGTAGTGATGAGTGGAAAGTAGTTTGGCAGTGGGGATCGTCTGGGTGTGAGTGTGGAGCGAGGTTGAGGGTGAGAGTGGGGAGTTGGTGTGTGGTGGGGATGTGTGGTGGATTGGGTGGGAGTGGAGATAGGTGTGCAGAGTGGGGATTTGGGTGTTGAGAGTGGGGAGATGGGTGTGAGAGTGGGACAATGGTGTGTGATGGGGAGTTGGGTGTGGAGTGGGAGATGGTGTTTGAGTGGGGAGATGGTGTGAGAGTGGGAGTTGGGTGGAGAGTGGGGAGATTGGTGTGTGAGGTAGTGTGTGTGAATGGGGATTGGTGTGTGAGTGGTGGAGTTGTGGGTTTTGTCGAGAGTGGGATTGGGTGTGTGAGTGGGGAGTTGTGGTCTGAGTGGGGAGTATGGGTGGTGCGGGGGAGTTGGGTGCGAGAGTGGGTAGTTGTGTGTGTGTGATTGGAGGATTTGGGATGGGTGTGAGGTGGGGAGTTTTGGGTGTCTAGAGATGGGGATTGGTGTGTAGGTGGAGTGGGGGAGTTGGGTGTGGGTTTGTTGTGGAGTATGGTGTGTGAGGGAGATAGTTGAGTGTAGAGGAGTATGGGTGTGAGAGTGGGGATATGGGTGTGAGAGTGGTGGAGTGGGTGTTGTGAGTGGGGAGATTAGTGTGGGAGAGTGGGTGGTGTGGTGAGTGGGGAGTGAAGGTGTGAGAGGGGGAGTTGGTGGAGAGTGGGGAGATGTGTTGTGATGAGTGGGAGATGGGTGTGAGGGGAGTGGTGGAGTTGGGGTGGTTTGTAGTGGGGAAGTTGGGTGTGAGCTGGAGTGGGTTTGGTGAGTTGGGTGTGTGGAGTGGGGAGTTGGTGTGAGAGTGGGGAGTTGGGTGTGAGAGTGGGGAGTATGGGTGTGTAGAGTGTGGGAGTTTGGTGTGTGATGTGGGGAGAGTAGGGTTGAGAGTGGGGGAGTTTATGGGTGTGAGAGTGGGGAGATGGTGGTGTGAGTGGGGAGATGGGTGTGTGAGTGGGGAGACTTAGGTGTGTGAAGTGGGAGTTGGTGTAGAGTGGGAGAGAGGTTTGATGTGTGAGGGAGTTGTGTTGAGTGGGGAGTTGTGGGATATTGGTGGAGTTGGAGAGTGGGGAGATGGGTGTGTGAGTGGGGAGTTGGGTGGGTGAGGTAGGGGTGGTGGTGAGTGGGACTTTGGGTGTGTGATTGGGGAGATTGGGTGTGAAGTGGGGAGTTGGTGTGAGAGTGGGAGTTTGGGGTAGAGGGGAGTGGGGAGTTTGGTGTGTGGAGTGGTGAGAGTTGGGTGTGGAGTGGGGGAGTGTATGGGTGTTGTGAAGTGGGAGTGGGTGTGACTAGGTTGGGGAGTGAGAGCGTGGTGGGTTAGTGGGGAGTTGAGGTGCAGAGGAGTGGGATTGTGGTGGGTTGGAGTGGGAAGTTGGGAGTTTGGGTGTTGCGAGTGGGAGTTGGTGTGAGGGTGGAAGTTGGGTGGAGATGGGGAGTGGAGAGTTGGGTGATGTTGTTTGAGTGGGTGTGGAGTGGGGTGCGTAGTGGGTGGGGAGGGTGTGTGAGAGTGGTGTTTGGAGTGGGGAGATAGGGTGTGAGAGTGGTGGGTGGAGGGGAGGTGTGAGGTGGTGTAGAGTGGGGAGATTGTGTGAGAGTGGGGAGATGGGTGTGTGAGTGGGATTTGTAAGGGTGGGTTGATGTGAAGGGTAGGTGGGATTGGGTGTCAGAGTGGGAGTTGGTGTGTGGATGGGGAGTTGGGTGTGAGAGTGGGAGTTGGGTGTTGAGTGTGGAGTGGGTGTCTGAGGTGGGGAGTGTGATGAGTGGGGAGTTGTGAGTGTGGAGTTAGTGGGTGTGAGGAGTGGGGATTGGGTGTGTGGGGTGGTGTGAGAGTGGATTAGTGTGGTGAGTGGGGAGTTGGTTGTGGAGTGGGAGGAGTTGAGTGATTTGGTCTGAGTGGGTGTTCTGAGTGAGTGGTGGGAGTTGTGTTGGTGAGGTTGTGTGGGGTGAGTGTTGGTGTGAAGTGGAGTGGTTAGTGGTTGGTGTTGAGATTTGGGAGGTGGTTGGGGTGATGAGTTGGGAGTGGGGTGGTGAGTTTTGAAAGTGTGAGAGTTGGTGTCGTGGGAGTGGGTGTGTGGGTGGGTGTGCAGAGTGGGGTGAGAGGCGGTTGGTGTTCGATTGAGGGTGGAGGGGGATGGTGTAGGTTGCGATTGGGAGTGGTTGCGATGGGCGTTGTTGAGAGTGGGGAGATGGGTGAGGTGGGAATGTTTGTGCGGGAGTGGTGGCGATGTGGAGTTGGTTGAGTGAGTAGGTGTAGTGTTGGTGTGAGTGGGGGATTGGTGAGAGTGGATGGGTGGTGTGAGTGGGGATGTCGAGTGGGTTGGTATGTTAGTGGAGTGGTTGAGTTGGGAGTTGATGTGTGGTTGGGTTGGTGTTGATGGGGAGTTGGAGTGATGGTGTTGTGGGGGTTGGTGGGGTGGGTGGATGTTGGGCGCAAGTGGATTGGTGGAGTGTTTGAGTTAGGGAGTGTGTTGTTGTGGCTGAGTTGGTAGTAGATTGGGCAGTGTGTGCTAGGGGCGGGTTAGTGATTGGGTGGGAGTTTTAGGTGTGAGTTGATTGGGTAGGGGTTGGGTGAGTACTGTTGATGTGGAGGACATCGTCGTCATCAGGAGTCTGTCGCGAGTCTCCTCTGCATATCTGACCTCTGGCTTGAGATGCCCTTTACCCTCACTCACTCCACTACACTCACTGCACTCACTCACTGCACTCACTCACTCACGTCACTCACTCACTCACTCACTCCTCACCATCACTCCTGCACTCACTCACACAACACACACACACACAACACCCAACACACACTAGCCACACCCACCCACATCACCACCACACACACACACTACACACAACACACGACACACACAAACACACACGTACTAGCACACACACACAACATCACACACACACACACACCCACACACACACCACACACACACACACACCACACACACACACACACACACACACACACACACACACACACACCACACACAACACATACACCACCCGCCACAAACGTCACTGAGGCCCTGTAAGCGGTGCTTTATCACACCCCGGTCGTGAAAGCACAGCCGGTGGGCACTGCCAACAGCTACAGCTGACAGGATGGACGGACTGGTCATCAGGGGGTCTTGCCCACCCCTATGTAGCCGTGAGATGTTGCCAGCAATTTTTCAGTGAAGCCCGCTATTGGTTCCTTGATTTGTCGCTAGAAGTGACGTTTTGCTGTTGCACCAATTTGCCTTGCACAGCTGCACACACACACCCACACACACACACATACACACACACACACACACCCACACACACACACAAACACACACACACACACACCCTGTCCCTGACGTCCCACCATATCCCTGTTGATGGATGATGTCATTAGCAGTTGATCTCTCCTAGTTAAACCGGGGCACTTGTGTTGCTGCCTTTCCTTTCTTCTGCCTCACTGGATACAAGACAACATCACCTCCATTTATACTCTTGCTTTTAGAAACTACACCATATATACAATAGTATGTGGACACCCCTTCAAATTATTTGATTTGGCTATTGCTGACAGGTGTATAAAATCAAGCACATAGCCATGCAATCTTCATAGACAAACATTGGTAGTAGAATGGCCCGTACTAAAGAGCTCAGTAGCTTTCAACATGGCACCGTCATGGGATGCCACCTTACCAACAAGTCAGTTCGGAACATTTCTGCCCTGCTAGAGCTGCCCCGGTCAACTGTAAGTTCATTTATTGTGAAGTGTAAATGTCTAGGAGCAACAACGACTCTGCTGCGAGGTGGTAAGCCACACAAGATCCCAGAATGGTACCACCGAGTGCTGAAGCGCGTAGCACGTAAAAATTGCCCGTCCTCAGTTGCAACACTTACTACCAAGTTCCAAACTCCCTTTGGAAGCAACTTTAGCACAAGACATGTTCGTAGGGAGCTTCATGAAATGGGTTTCCATGGCCGAGTAGCCGCACGCAAGACTAAGATCATCATGCGTAATGCCAAGCATCGGCTGGAGTGGTGTAAAGCTCGCCGCCATTGGACTCTGGAGTGATCAATCACGTTTCACCATCTGGCATTCTGACGGACAAATCTGGGTTGGGGCAGATGCCAGGAGAACGCTACCTGCACCAATGCTAATGCCAACTGTAAAGTTTGGTGGAGGAGGAACAATTATCTGGAGCTGTTTTTCATGCTTCGGGCAAGGCCGCTTAGTTCCAGTGAAGGGAAACCTTAACGCTACAGTACACAATGACATACTAGGCAATTCTGTGCTTCCAACTTTGTGGCAACAGTTTGGGGAAGGCCTTTTCCTGTCTCAGCATGAAAATGCCCCCGTGCACAAAGTGTGGTCCATAGAGAAATGGTTTGTTGAAATCGGTGTGTTAGAACTTGGCTGGTCTGCAAAGAGCCCTGACCTCAACCTCATCGAACACCTTTTGGGTGAATTGGAACGCCGACTGCAAGCCAGGCCTAATTGCCCAACATCAGTGCCGGACCTCACTAATGCTCTTGTTGCTGAATGGAAGCAAATGCCAGAGGAAAGAGAGGAGGAAAGCCTTCTCAAAAAAGTGGAGTCTGTTACAGCAGCAAAGGAGGGACCAACTCAGTTTTAATGCCCATGATTTTGGAATAAGATGTTTGACAAGCAGGTGTCCACATACTTTTGGTCATGTAGTGTATGTTATGTGCGTAATTGTCCTTCAGGCATTCGCTATACTCAAATTGGCATTGCTTTACGGTATATCTACCTTATTGTCATGCATGGTGAGTTGAATGAAAAGTGTTAGCTATGTACAATATCAAAACGCAGAGATGTAGCAAAAGGTATTTGCGTATTTTTTCCCACGATGATTTACAAGTATAGCTGGAGTATAACTGCTCAGTACAGCCTTCGTAAAAGTTGATCACACAACTGAGTCTTCACTAATACAATTAAAGAGATGCAAGTCAATGAATAAATAGCAATTCCTCATGTTACATTAATGTATCAGATAATCATTAGATCCTATTGGCTCTGACACCACCTGACTGAGACGATTCCAGACACAGAGAGAGAGAGAGACAGAGAGAGACAGAGAGACAGAGAGGGAGAGAGAGAGAGTGAAGAGAGACAGAGAGACAGAGAGGGAGAGAGAGAGAGTGAAGAGAGAGAGAGAGAGAGAGAGAGAGAGAGAGAGAGAGAGAGACGGACGGACGGACGGAATCAGAGAGAGAGAGAGAGGAGGAGAGGGGACTAAGGTTGCAGCATTCAAGTAAATAAGCCTCCTCTCCATTTTAATGTTGTCAGTTTTAATATAAACTCTACCTCCTCCCTTTCACTC
>NW_024058313.1:0-25000 GCF_016432855.1 Salvelinus namaycush
CATCTAGATGTGTGAAGGTTAGTGTCTTTGCTGTAGGGAAGCTAGTGAACATTCCTGCGAGTGTGTAAACTTACATTTTGTATTACCGTATAATTATTGTATGCTCTCTATAGTTGACCAATTCGGCACATTTGGACATACATGATATAAAATATTGTGCAGTACTGCAATGCTTCACTGGATCAATATGGAACTTTGCACACACACTGCTGCCATCTGGTGTCCAAAATCTAAACTGCGCCTAAACTTCTATATGATATTATGGCGTTTCTCTTGCATTTCAAAGATGATGAAAAAAAAAAAGTTTTTTTGTTTGTATTATCTTTTACTAGATCTATTGTGTTATATTCTCCTACATTAATTTCACATTTCCACAAACTTCAAAGTGTTTCCTTTCAACTGGTACCAA
The DNA here is from genome assembly GCF_016432855.1 of Salvelinus namaycush. Classification (NCBI taxonomy): domain Eukaryota; kingdom Metazoa; phylum Chordata; class Actinopteri; order Salmoniformes; family Salmonidae; genus Salvelinus; species Salvelinus namaycush. The sequence goes on from NW_024058313.1 coordinate 410, forward strand.
TAATATGCATATCCTTGCTTCAGGGCCTGAGCTACAGGCAGTTAGATTTGGGTCATTTTAGGCAGAAATGTGGGAAAAAGGGTCCGATCCGTAATAAAAATAAAAATAAGAAAGCAGGACTGCAGTTGGGCAGGATGTGAGTTATATTCTCTGTGGGGTTCTGGGGTTCAAGACAACTGCTTTATTTCAGTGGTTCAACATAACATGCTCTATGTACATACCACCCACGGTAGAGCTGCCTTGTATATATCCACTACTGTATACTGTCTATAGGAAGGGGTCATGTACTATATTTTTATACAATTATCATGTGAGTGCTGGTTTTTCCCATATACTCAGATTGCACACACACACGCGCGCGCAAGCGCATACAAACACACACACACACACATGCGCACACACACACACACACACACACACACACACACACACACACACACACACACACACACACACACACACACACACACACACACACACACACACACACACACACACACACACACACACACACACTCTCTCTACCTTGATCTCATGAACTCACTTCATGTTGTCTAAAACAAACCTCTGTCTCACTGACAGGACTTTCACATGAGAGGAACAGTCAGTCCAATAGGTGGCAGAAAAATACAGCTTTAAAAGTGTTTTTCCATATCTATATACTGTAATTTACAGCTATTTAATCATGTCCATTTAGGAATCAGTTCACAAGTGTCAATGATATTATGATTAGGAAACGTTAGAGGGGATACAGAGGAAGTCCATAACGTCAAGCTGCTGTTGAGAGAGGACACGTTAGAGGGGATACAGAGGAAGTCCATAATGTCAAGCTGCTATTAAGAGAGGACACGTTAGAGGGGATACAGAGGAAGTCCATAACGTCAAGCTGCTATTGAGAGAGGACACGTTAGAGGGGATACAGAGGAGGTCCATAATGTAAGCTGCTATTAAGAGAGGACACGTTAGAGGGGATACAGAGGAAGTCCATAACGTCAAGCTGCTATTGAGAGAGGACACGTTAGAGGGGATACAGAGGAAGTCCATAACGTCAAGCTGCTGTTGAGAGAGGACACGTTAGAGGGGATACAGATGAAGTCCATAATGTCAAGCTGCTATTGAGAGAGGAAAAGCTCATACCTGTGAACCGGTGGGCTGCCGATGCTTCAGAGTTGGAGGGATACAGAGAGACCTGGAGGAGGGATACAGAGAGACCTGGAGGAGGGATACAGAGAGACCCGGAGGGGGGATACAGAGAGACCTGGAGGAGGGATACAGAGAGACCTGAAGGAGGGAGAGACGGAGAGAGGGAATGAGGAAAAGTGGATGAGAGAGAGAGAGACTTCAGTTCCAGTGATGACTGGTGTTGTTCCTGATTAAACTCTACTGGACCAATGAGAAGAGCAGCGATACTGACACCGGTCACAACAGCCCCCTCCTCCTCCTTCCATACTTACACACACCACTCTCACCCCCCTCCTCTCTCTCTCCCCTCTCTCTCTCTCGCTCACCCCTCTCTCTCTCTCTCTCTCTCGCTCACCCCTCTCCCTCTCTCTCTCTCGCCCCCCCCTCTCTCCCCTTCTCTCACCCCCCCTCTCTCTCTCTCTCCCCTCTCTCTCTTTCTCTCACCCCATTCTCTCTCTCTCTCCCCTTCTCTCACCCCCCCTCAATTCAATTCAATTCAATTTGCTTTATTGGCATGACGTAACAATGTACATATTGCCAAAGCTTATTTTGGATATTTACAATATAAAAATAAATAAAAATGAGAATCAAAATTGTCAACGGGACAACAGTAACAACAATAACCAAGTGTCAAAATAACCATACATTCAACAATAACAATAAGCATACAGTAGAGTACATGTGCAGGTTGATTGGTCTGTCAGACACTGTCCCTCAACTTATGGCAGGCAGCAATGTAGTACGCTGCCAACCCACAGCTCTCTGCGTCCTCCCCCAACAGGACGGGTAGCCTATCCTCATCAGAGAGGTCTTTCACTGTTAACACTGAGGTGGTGTGTCCTAGTAGGAAGACCACTGTTAACACTGAGGTGGTGTGTCCTAGTAGGAAGACCACTGTTAACACTGAGGCGGTGTGTCCTAGTAGGAAGACCACTGATAACACTGAGGGGGTGTGTCCTATTAGGAAGACCACTGTTAACACTGAGGTGGTGTGTCCTATAGGAAGACCACTGTTAACACTGAGGTGGTGTGTCCTAGTAGGAAGACCACTGTTAACACTGAGGTGGTGTGTCCTAGTAGGAAGACCACTGTTAACACTGAGGCGGTGTGTCCTAGTAGGAAGACCACTGTTAACACTGAGGCGGTGTGTCCTAGTAGGAAGACCACTGTTAACACTGAGGCGGTGTGTCCTAGTAGGAAGACCACTGTTAACACTGAGGTGGTGTGTCCTAGTAGGAAGACCACTGTTAACACTGAGGTGGTGTGTCCTAGTAGGAAGACCACTGTTAACACTGAGGTGGTGTGTCCTAGTAGGAAGACCACTGTTAACACTGAGGCGGTGTGCCCTAGTAGGAAGTCCACTGTTAACACTGAGGCGGTGTGTCCTAGTAGGAAGACCACTGTTAACACTGAGGTGGTGTGTCCTAGTAGGAATACCACTGTTAACACTGAGGTGGTGTGTCCTAGTAGGAAGACCACTGTTAACACTGAGGCGGTGTGTCCTAGTAGGAAGACCACTGTTAACACTGAGGTGGTGTGTCCTAGTAGGAAGACCACTGTTAACACTGAGGTGGTGTGTCCTAGTAGGAAGACCACTGGTAACACTGAGGTGGTGTGTCCTAGTAGGAAGACCACTGTTAACACTGAGGTGGTGTGTCCCAGTAGGAAGACCACTGTTAACACTGAGGTGGTGTGTCCTAGTAGGAAGACCACTGTTAACACTGAGGTGGTGTGTCCTAGTAGGAAGACCACTGTTAACACTGAGGTGGTGTGTCCTAGTAGGAAGACCACTGTTAACACTGAGGTGGTGTGTCCTAGTAGGAAGTCCACTGTTAACACTGAGGTGGTGTGCCCTAGTAGGAAGAACACTGTTAACACTGAGGTGGTGTGTCCTAGTAGGAAGACCACTGTTAACACTGAGGTGGTGTGTCCTAGTAGGAAGACCACTGTTAACACTGAGGTGGTGTGTCCTAGTAGGAAGACCACTGTTAACACTGAGGTGGTGTGTCCCAGTAGGAAGACCACTGTTAACACTAAGGTGGTGGGTCCTATTAGGAAGTCCACTGTTAACACTGAGGTGGTGTGTCCTAGTAGGAAGACCACTGTTAACACTGAGGTGGTGTGTCCTAGTAGGAAGACCACTGTTAACATTGAGGCGGTGTGCCCTAGTAGGAAGACCACTGTTAACACGGAGGTGGTGGGTCCTATTAGGAAGTCCACTGTTAACACTGAGGTGGTGTGTCCTAGTAGGAAGACCACTGTTAACACTGAGGTGGTGTGTCCTAGTAGGAAGACCACTGTTAACACTGAGGTGGTGTGCCCTAGTAGGAAGACCACTGTTAACACTGAGGTGGTGTGTCCTAGTAGGAAGACCACTGTTAACACTGAGGTGGTGTGTCCTAGTAGGAAGACCACTGTTAACACTGAGGTGGTGTGTCCTAGTAGGAAGACCACTGTTAACACTGAGGTGGTGTGTCCTAGTAGGAAGACCACTGTTAACACTGAGGTGGTGTGTCCTAGTAGGAAGACCACTGTTAACACTGAGGCGGTGTGCCCTAGTAGGAAGTCCACTGTTAACACTGAGGCGGTGTGTCCTAGTAGGAAGACCACTGTTAACACTGAGGTGGTGTGTCCTAGTAGGAATACCACTGTTAACACTGAGGTGGTGTGTCCTAGTAGGAAGACCACTGTTAACACTGAGGTGGTGTGTCCTAGTAGGAAGACCACTGTTAACACTGAGGTGGTGTGTCCTAGTAGGAAGACCACTGTTAACACTGAGGTGGTGTGTCCTAGTAGGAAGACCACTGGTAACACTGAGGTGGTGTGTCCTAGTAGGAAGACCACTGTTAACACTGAGGTGGTGTGTCCCAGTAGGAAGACCACTGTTAACACTGAGGTGGTGTGTCCTAGTAGGAAGACCACTGTTAACACTGAGGTGGTGTGTCCTAGTAGGAAGACCACTGTTAACACTGAGGTGGTGTGTCCTAGTAGGAAGTCCACTGTTAACACTGAGGTGGTGTGTCCTAGTAGGAAGACCACTGTTAACACTGAGGTGGTGTGTCCTAGTAGGAAGACCACTGTTAAGACTGAGGTGGTGTGTCCTAGTAGGAAGACCACTGTTAACACTGAGGCGGTGTGCCCTAGTAGGAAGACCACTGTTAACACGGAGGTGGTGGGTCCTATTAGGAAGTCCACTGTTAACACTGAGGTGGTGTGTCCTAGTAGGAAGACCACTGTTAACACTGAGGTGGTGTGTCCTAGTAGGAAGACCACTGTTAACACTGAGGTGGTGTGCCCTAGTAGGAAGACCACTGTTAACACTGAGGTGGTGTGTCCTAGTAGGAAGACCACTGTTAACACTGAGGTGGTGTGTCCTAGTAGGAAGACCACTGTTAACACTGAGGTGGTGTGTCCTAGTAGGAAGTCCACTGTTAACACTGAGGTGGTGGGTCCTATTAGGAAGACCACTGTTAACACTGAGGTGTTGTGTCCTAGTAGAAAGACCACTGTTAACACTGAGGTGGTGTGTCCTAGTAGGAAGACCACTCTTAACACTGAGGTGGTGTGTCCCAGTAGGAAGACCACTGTTAACACTGAGGTGGTGGGTCCTATTAGGAAGTCCACTGTTAACACTGAGGTGGTGTGTCCTAGTAGGAAGACCACTGTTAACACTGAGGTGGTGTGTCCTAGTAGGAAGACCACTGTTAACACTGAGGTTGTGTGTCCTAGTAGGAAGTCCACTGTTAACACTGAGGTGGTGGGTCCTATTAGGAAGACCACTGTTAACACTGAGGTGGTGTGTCCTAGGAGGAAGACCACTGTTAACACTGAGGTGGTGTGTCCTAGTAGGACGTCCACTGTTAGCACTGAGGTGGTGTGCCCTAGTAGGAAGTCCACTGTTAACACTGAGGTGGTGTGTCCTAGTAGGAAGACCACTGTTAACACTGAGGTGGTGTGTCCTAGTAGGAAGACCACTGTTAACACTGAGGCGGTGTGCCCTAGTAGGAAGACCACTGTTAACACTGAGGTGTGTGCCCTAGTAGGAAGACCACTGTTAACACTGAGGTGTTGTGTCCTAGTAGGAAGACCACTGTTAACACTGAGGTGGTGTGTCCTAGTAGGAAGACCACTGTTAACACTGAGGCGGTGTGTCCTAGTAGGAAGACCACTGTTAACACTGAGGTGGTGTGTCCTAGTAGGAAGACCACTGTTAACACTGAGGTGGTGTGTAATAGTAGGAAGACCACTGTTAACACTGAGGTGGTGTGTCCTAGTAGGAAGACCACTGTTAACACTGAGGTGGTGTGTCCTAGTAGGAAGACCACTGTTAACACTGAGGCGGTGTGTCCTAGTAGGAGGACCACTGTTAAAACTGAGGTGGTGTGTCCTAGTAGGAAGACCACTGTTAACACTGAGGTGGTGTGTCCTAGTAGGAAGACCACTGTTAAAACTGAGGTTGTGTGTCCTAGTAGGAAGACCACTGTTAACACTGAGGTGGTGTGTCCTAGTAGGAAGACCACTGTTAACACTGAGGTGGTGTGTCCTATTAGGAAGACCACTGTTAACACTGAGGTGGTGTGTCCTAGGAGGAAGACCACTGTTAACACTGAGGTGGTGTGTCCTAGTAGGACGTCCACTGTTAGCACTGAGGTGGTGTGCCCTAGTAGGAAGTCCACTGTTAACACTGAGGTGGTGTGTCCTAGTAGGAAGACCACTGTTAACACTGAGGTGGTGTGTCCTAGTAGGAAGACCACTGTTAACACTGAGGCGGTGTGCCCTAGTAGGAAGACCACTGTTAACACTGAGGTGTGTGCCCTAGTAGGAAGACCACTGTTAACACTGAGGTGGTGTGTCCTAGTAGGAAGACCACTGTTAACACTGAGGTGGTGTGTCCTAGTAGGAAGACCACTGTTAACACTGAGGTGGTGTGTCCTGGTAGGAAGACCACTGTTAACACTGAGGTGGTGTGTCCTAGTAGGAAGACCACTGTTAACCCTGAGGTGGTGTGTCCTAGTAGGAAGACCACTGTTAACACTGAGGTGTTGTGTCCTAGTAGGAAGACCACTGTTAACACTGAGGTGGTGTGTCCTAGTAAGAAGACCACTGTTAACACTGAGGCGGTGTGTCCTAGTAGGAAGACCACTGTTAACACTGAGGTGGTGTGTCCTAGTAGGAAGACCACTGTTAACACTGAGGTGGTGTGCCCTAGTAGGAAGACCACTGTTAACACTGAGGTGGTGTGTCCTAGTAGGAAGACCACTGTTAACACTGAGGTGGTGTGTCCTAGTAGGAAGACCACTGTTAACACTGAGGTGGTGTGTCCTAGTAGGAAGTCCACTGTTAACACTGAGGTGGTGGGTCCTATTAGGAAGACCACTGTTAACACTGAGGTGTTGTGTCCTAGTAGAAAGACCACTGTTAACACTGAGGTGGTGTGTCCTAGTAGGAAGACCACTCTTAACACTGAGGTGGTGTGTCCCAGTAGGAAGACCACTGTTAACACTGAGGTGGTGGGTCCTATTAGGAAGTCCACTGTTAACACTGAGGTGGTGTGTCCTAGTAGGAAGACCACTGTTAACACTGAGGTGGTGTGTCCTAGTAGGAAGACCACTGTTAACACTGAGGTTGTGTGTCCTAGTAGGAAGTCCACTGTTAACACTGAGGTGGTGGGTCCTATTAGGAAGACCACTGTTAACACTGAGGTGGTGTGTCCTAGGAGGAAGACCACTGTTAACACTGAGGTGGTGTGTCCTAGTAGGACGTCCACTGTTAGCACTGAGGTGGTGTGCCCTAGTAGGAAGTCCACTGTTAACACTGAGGTGGTGTGTCCTAGTAGGAAGACCACTGTTAACACTGAGGTGGTGTGTCCTAGTAGGAAGACCACTGTTAACACTGAGGCGGTGTGCCCTAGTAGGAAGACCACTGTTAACACTGAGGTGTGTGCCCTAGTAGGAAGACCACTGTTAACACTGAGGTGTTGTGTCCTAGTAGGAAGACCACTGTTAACACTGAGGTGGTGTGTCCTAGTAGGAAGACCACTGTTAACACTGAGGCGGTGTGTCCTAGTAGGAAGACCACTGTTAACACTGAGGTGGTGTGTCCTAGTAGGAAGACCACTGTTAACACTGAGGTGGTGTGTAATAGTAGGAAGACCACTGTTAACACTGAGGTGGTGTGTCCTAGTAGGAAGACCACTGTTAACACTGAGGCGGTGTGCCCTAGTAGGAAGACCACTGTTAACACTGAGGTGTGTGCCCTAGTAGGAAGACCACTGTTAACACTGAGGTGGTGTGTCCTAGTAGGAAGACCACTGTTAACACTGAGGTGGTGTGTCCTAGTAGGAAGACCACTGTTAACACTGAGGTGGTGTGTCCTGGTAGGAAGACCACTGTTAACACTGAGGTGGTGTGTCCTAGTAGGAAGACCACTGTTAACCCTGAGGTGGTGTGTCCTAGTAGGAAGACCACTGTTAACACTGAGGTGTTGTGTCCTAGTAGGAAGACCACTGTTAACACTGAGGTGGTGTGTCCTAGTAAGAAGACCACTGTTAACACTGAGGCGGTGTGTCCTAGTAGGAAGACCACTGTTAACACTGAGGTGGTGTGTCCTAGTAGGAAGACCACTGTTAACACTGAGGTGGTGTGTCCTAGTAGGAAGACCACTGTTAACACTGAGGTGGTGTGCCCTAGTAGGAAGACCACTGTTAACACTGAGGTGGTGTGTCCTAGTAGGAAGACCACTGTTAACACTGAGGTGGTGTGTCCTAGTAGGAAGACCACTGTTAACACTGAGGTGGTGTGCCCTAGAAGGAAGACCACTGTTAACACTGAGGTGGTGTGCCCTAGTAGGAAGACCTCTGTTAACACTGGAAAACGATGAAATACCTGAAGAATAAACCCTCCTCCTCACAGCTGCCCATGTCCCTTATTGTTGACGATGTGGTTGTTACTGACAAGAAGCACATGGCTGAGCTCTTTAACCTGTTTGGCGTGCAAGCCCGACGTCGGTACACTTATGACAACAGCCAGCTCAAAGTGCAGGGCGCGAAATTCAAAAGATATTTTTTTTAAATATTTAACTTTCACACATTAACAATTCCAATACAGCATATGAAAGGTACACATCTTGTGAATCAAGCCAACATGTCCGATTTTTAAAATGTTTTACAGGGAAGACACAATATGTAAATCTATTAGCTAACCACGTTAGCAAAAGACACCACTTTTCTTACTCCATCAGTTTTTTACTCCATCAGTAGCTATCACAAATTCGACCAAATAAAGATATAAATAGCCACTAACCAAGAAACAACTTCATCAGATGACAGTCTGATAACATATTTATTGTATAGCATATGTTTTGTTAGAAAAATGTTCATATTTCAGGTATAAATCATAGTTTACATTGCAGCTACAGTCAGAAATTGCACCGAAAGCAGACAGAAAAATTACAGACACCAACGCCAAATAACTAAATACTCATCATAAAACATTTCTGAAAAATACATAGTGTACAGCAATTGAAAGACAGGCATCTTGTGATTCCAGACAATATTTCCGATTTATCAAGTGTTTTACAGCGAAAACACAATATAGCGTTATATTAGCGTAGCCACAATAGCCAGAAACACTTGGGCGCCGACGACCAGTTCACATGCACGACAGATATTAGAAATAGCATCATAAAATGTTTCTTACTTTTGGTGATCTTCCGTCAGAATGTTGGACAAGGTGTCCTTTGTCCAGAACAGTCGTTGTTTGGATCTGGATTGGCAAATTTCCCTCTTGATTTAGCATGGGCACTTGCCAAGTGGCACGGATCTCTCCAACGTCAACAAAGTCAGAGAACGGAACACGGCAAAACTCCCGAAAAAATTTCAATAATCTGATTAAACTATATTGAAAAAACATACTTTACGATGACATGGTCACATGTATCAAATAAAATCTAAACCGGAGATGTTAGTCGTCCATAACGACAGCTAAACAGAAGGCAAATCCATGTCCCCTTTCGCGCGCTCCAGAAACAGGAAATGGACGGTCACGTCATACAAAGAGCTTTAATTCCACCTCAGACCAAGATAAACACGAAATTTCTTCTCTCACCGCCTCTTGACAACCAGGGGAAGGTGTATGAAGTGTACGTAGACTCTTACGTATCATGCCCATGTATAGGCAGGAAGTTGAACAGAGCATCGATTTCTGACATTCCACTTCCTGGTCAGGAAATGTGCTGCAGAATGAGTTCTGTTTCACTCAGAGAAATAATTCAAACGGTTTTAGAAACTAGAGAGTGTTTTCTATCCAATAGTAATAATAATATGCATATTGTACGAGCAAGAATTGAGTACGAGGCCGTTTGAAATGGGCACGATTTAACTGGCTACTCAATACTGCCCCTTGCAGCCATAAGAAGTTTTAACCTCTTGAGCCTATGGGGGGTGCTGTTTCGACTTAGCATAAATTCGTCTCCAGATTAAACTGCCTAGTACTCAATTCTTGCTCGTACAATATGCATATTATTATTATTATTGGATAGAAAACACTCTCTAGTTTCTATAACCGTTGGAATTATGTCTCTGAGTGGAACAGAACTCATTCTACAGCACTTTTCCTGCCAGGGAGTGAGATTTCAGAAATCTTGGTCCCTGTTCCCAGTTCAGTTTTTAAGTCCCTGTGAATCCTATGGGGATACAAACACTGCCTACGCCTTCCTCTAGATGTCAGTAAGTGGTGACAATTTGAATGGAGTCGATTGCGCAATCAGGGCCTGTATAAAAGACAGAAAGGCGGAAGGAGCTTCCTTTTCTTCAATGCGCTTGACGCACGATGGACGTCGGACTGGCCTCTTTCCAAGCTTTGGTTTAGCCAGTAATATATCGCCGGTCATGTTTTTACTCGTTATAGGTGTTAAAAACATCATAAGGTAGTTAATTTAAACCGTTTTATAGCAATTTATATCCGTTTAGTGCGATTTTGAGGCATTTCTTTGTGACGCACTTTGAAGAGTTGGACACTTTTCCTGTAGATGCCGAACGTTAGTGGCCATTTCGACGGGACAAGAGGACATCTTTCGACCAAAAGACGATTAGACCGGAGAAAGGATACATTGCCCAAGATTCTGATGGAAGAACAGCTCATAGTAAGAACTATTTATGATGATAAATCGTTGTTCTGTAGAAAAATGTTAAACGCATATTCCGCCATTTTCTTTGGGGTAGCTTCGCTTTGGCGCACCCGGTATTGCACAGTAAGGATAATTTAAAAAATGTAATTCAGCGATTGCATTAAGAACTAATTTGTCTTTCAATTGATATCCAACTTTTATTTTTTTAGTCAAGTTTATGAATAGCTTTTGATAAAAATAGGTGTCTTTCCAACATGGCGCCGGGCAGATTGCTTGAGTAGTTGGACACTATTTCCATTGTGTAAGCACGATTTGTGCCGCTAAATATGCACATTTTCGATCAAACTCTATATGGATTGTGTAATATGATGTTACAGGAGTGTCATCGGAAGAATTCTGAGAAGGTTAGTGAAAAAATTTATATATTTTGGTGATGATAACGCTATCGCTCTTTTAGCCTTGAATCAATGCTCGGGTAACGTTTGCACATGTGGTATGCTAATATAACGATTTATTGTGTTTTCGCTGTAAAACACTTAGAAAATCTGAAATATTGTCTGAATTCACAAGATCTGTGTCTTTCCATTGCTGTGCGCTGTATATTTTTAAGAAATGTTTTATGATGAGTAAATTGGTAATACACGTTGCTCTCTGTATTTATTCTAGTCGAGTTGTGATGGTGGGTGCAATTGTAAACTATGATTTCTACCTGAAATATGCACATTTTTCTAACAAAACCTATCCTATACAATAAATATGTTATCAGACTGTCATCTGATGAGGTTTTTTCTTGGTTAGTGGCTATCAATATCTTTATTTGGCCGAATTGGTGATAGCTACTGGTGGAGAGAAAAAATGGTGGACAAAGAAAAATGGTGTCTTTTGCTAACGTGGTTAGCTAATAGATTTACATATTGTGTCTTCCCTGTAAAACATTTTACAAATCAGAAATGATTGCTGGATTCACAAGAAGTGGATCTTTCATCTGGTGTCTTGGACTTGTGATTGAATGATATTTAGATGCTAGTATTTACTTGTGACGCTATGCTAGCTATGCTATTCAGCTTTTTTACTGGTGGGGGTGGTGGGGGGTGCTCCCGGATCCGGGTTTCTGAGGCGGTAAAAGTTAATCACCACTTCATTAAGTCAGGATTCCTATTTGACTCAACCATGCCTCCTTGCACGTCCAACATTTCCTCATCTCACACCCCTTCTAATGCGACTAGCCCTGACGCTCCTCCCTCTTTTCCCCCTACCCTGCTACAAAGTTTCTCCCTGCAGACTGTCACTGAGTCCGAGGTGCTAAAGGAGCTCCTTAAACTTGACCCCAATAAACGTCTGGATCAGATGATTCAGACCCTTTTGTCTTTGAGGTTGCTGCCCCTATCATCACCAAGCCCATCTCCGACCTGTTTAACCTGTCTCTCCTTTCTGGGGAGGTTCCCATTGCTTGGAAGGCAGCCACAGTTCATCCTTTATTTAAAGGGGGAGATTAAGCTGATCCTAACTGTTATAGGCCTATTTCTATTTTGCCCTGTTTTTAAAAAGTGTTTGAAAAACTTGTTAATAATCAACTGACTGTCTTTCTTGATGTCTAAAGTATTCTCTCTGGAATGCAATCTGGTTTCCGCTCAGGTTATGGATGTGTCACTGCAACCTTAAAGGTCCTCAATGATGTCACCATTGCCCCTGATTCTAAGCAATGTTGTGCTGCTATTTTTATTGACTTGGCCAAAGCTTTTATTACGGTAAACTATTCCGTTCTTGTGGGCCGGCTAAGGAGTATTGGTATCCCTGAGGGTCTTTGGCCTGGTTTGCTAACTACCTCTCTCAAAGAGTGCAGTGTATAAAGTCAGAACATCTGCTGTCTCAGCCACTGCCTGTCACCAAAGGTGTACCCCAAGGCTCAATCCTAGGCCCCATGCTCTTCTCAATATACATCAACCACATAGCTCAGGCAGTAGGAAGCTCTCTCATCCATGTATTTGCAGATTCTACAGTCTTATACTCAACTGGCCCCTACCTGGATTTTGTGTTAAACGCTCTAGAACAAAGCTTTCTTAGTGTCCAACAAGCTTTCTCTGCCCTTAACCTTGTTCTGAGCACCTCCAAAACAAAGGTCATGTGGTTTGGTAAGAAGAATGCCCCTCTCCCCGCCGGTGTGATTACTACCTCTGAGGGTTTAGAGCTTGAGGTAGTCACCTCATACAAGTATTTGGGAGTATGGCTAGACGGTAGACTGCCCATCTCTCAACACATATGAAAGCTGCAGGCTAAAGTTAAATCTAGACTTGGTTTCCTCTATTGTAATCGCTCCTCTTTCACCCCAGCTGCCAAACTAAACCTGATTCAGATGACCATCCTAACCATGCTAGATTACGGAGACGTAATTTATAGATCGGCAGGTAAGGGTGCTCTCGAGCGGCTAGATGTTCTTTACCATTCGGCCACCAGATTTGCTCCTCCAATGCTCCTCATAGGACACATCACTGCACTCCATACTCTTTTCTAAACTGCTCATCTCTGTATACCCGTTGCAAGACCCGCTGGTTAATGCTTATTTATAAAACCCTCTTAGGCCTCACTACCCCCTATCTGAGATATCTACTGCAGCTCTCATCCTCCACATACAAGTCTTGTAGTCTAGTCTAGTTTATGATTAGTGGGTTTTGTAGTCTAGTCTAGTTTGTTAATTAGTGGGTTTTGTAGTCTAGTTTATTCAGTTAATTAGTGGGTCTTGCAGTCTATTTTAGTTTGTTAAATAGGGGAACAGTTAGGTAGGGGAACAGTTAGGTAGGGGAACAGTTAGGTAGAGGAACAGTTGGGTAGGGGAACAGCTAGGTAGGGGAACAGTTAGGTAGGGGAACAGTTAGGTAGGGGAACAGTTGGGTAGGGGAACAGCTAGGTAGGGGAACAGCTAGGTAGGGGAACAGTTAGGTAGGGGAACAGTTGGGTAGGGGAACAGCTAGGTAGGGGAACAGTTAGGTAGGGGAACAGTTAGGTACGGGAACAGTTGGGTAGGGGAACAGTTAGGTAGGGGAACAGATAGGTAGGGGAACAGTTAGGTAGGGGAACAGTTGGGTAGGGGAACAGTTAGGTAGGGGAACAGTTGGGTAGGGGAACAGTTAGGTAGGGGAACAGCTAGGTAGGGGAACAGCTAGGTAGGGGAACAGTTAGGTAGGGGAACAGTTGGGTAGGGGAACAGCTAGGTAGGGGAACAGTTAGGTAGGGGAACAGTTAGGTACGGGAACAGTTGGGTAGGGGAACAGTTAGGTAGGGGAACAGATAGGTAGGGGAACAGTTAGGTAGGGGAACAGTTGGGTAGGGGAACAGTTAGGTAGGGGAACAGCTAGGTAGGGGAACAGTTGGGTAGGGGAACAGCTAGGTAGGGGAACAGTTAGGTAGGGGAACAGTTGGGTAGGGGAACAGCTAGGTAGGGGAACAGCTAGGTAGGGGAACAGCTAGGTAGGGGAACAGTTAGGTAGGGGAACAGTTGGGTAGGGGAACAGCTAGGTAGGGGAACAGTTAGGTAGGGGAACAGTTGGGTAGGGGAACAGCTAGGTAGGGGAACAGCTATGTAGGGGAACAGTTGGGTAGGGGAACAGATAGGTAGGGGAACAGTTAGGTAGGGGAACAGTTAGGTAGGGGAACAGTTGGGTAGGAACAGCTTGGTAGGGGAACAGTTAGGTAGGGGAACAGTTGGGTAGGGGAACAGCTAGGTAGGGGAACAGCTAGGTAGGGGAACAGTTGGGTAGGGGAACAGCTAGGTAGGGGAACAGTTAGGTAGGGGAACAGTTAGGTAGGGGAACAGCTAGGTAGGGGAACAGTTGGGTAGGGGAACAGCTAGGTAGGGGAACAGTTAGGTAGGGGAACAGTTGGTTAGGGGAACAGCTAGGTAGGGGAACAGTTAGGTAGGGGAACAGCTAGGTAGGGGAACAGTTAGGTAGGGGAACAGTTGGGTAGGGGAACAGCTAGGTAGGGGGACAGTTGGGTAGGGGAACAGTTAGGTAGGGGAACAGTTAGGTAGGGGAACAGTTGGGTAGGGGAACAGCTAGGTAGGGGAACAGTTGGGTAGGGGAACAGCTAGGTAGGGGAACAGCTAGGTAGGGGAACAGCTAGGTAGGGGAACAGCTAGGTAGGGGAACAGTTAGGTAGGGGAACAGTTAGGTAGGGGAACAGTTAGGTAGGGGAACAGTTAGGTAGGTGAACAGTTGGGTAGGGGAACAGCTAGGTAGGGGAACAGTTAGGTAGGGGAACAGTTAGGTAGGGGAACAGCTAGGTAGGGGAACAGTTAGGTAGGGGAACAGTTAGGTAGGGGAACAGTTAGGTAGGGGAACAGTTAGGTAGGGGAACAGTTAGGTAGGTGAACAGTTAGGTAGGGGAACAGTTAGGTAGGGGAACAGTTGGGTGAACAGAGAGTATTTATGCTAAACGACGACACAGTGTACGGGAAGACAGAAAGTTAGAGGCCTGTGTTCCACACCCGTCTAAATATAATGAGGACTATGTTGTCAGCCGAGGTGACACTAGGATGAGAACCCTAATAGCATAGCCTTCATCTCCTTCAGAAATGGTTCAGATATGACAATGGGTCAAAGCAGATTTAATAGGCAGTTCTGATCAAGACCCAAAATGTCACCCAATATCTCCCCCCATCCCCCGGCAGCTGTAATCCGAACTCCCATCCACTCAAAGCTGACTCACCCTGGATACCAGCCTGTTTATGTTATCATTCCACTCCTTGCCACTCCTTGTCATACCAAACATGGAATAATAGCACAAACAGGGACCAGGCTAGAGCTGCCTCTCCATAACAGTCTGAGACCCTGAGCCATCTCCAGGTCCATATATCAACAGCCTGCTATAGGCCATGTAAAGGAAGTTTCCACTGTGACTTTAACAAGCCTTGTATTTTCTCTGCGGAGGCGTCAGAAATGGTGTCAGGGACAAATCCCTCTGCTACACCGTAGTCAAGGGTCTGAAAATATTGACTGTTTTAAAGTCCTCTGCTTTTATACTGGATGGGCTGCTGTTGTTAGTTTAACTGGTGTTATTAGTTTAACTGGTGTTATTAGTTTAACTGGTGTTATTAGTTTAACTGGTGTTGTTAGTTTAACTGGTGTTGTTATTTATTTATTTATTTTTATTTATTTTTATTTTTTAATTTTATCCCATATTTTCGTGGTATCCAATCGCTAGTAATTACTATCTTGTCTCATCGCTACAACTCCCGTACGGGCTCGGGAGAGACGAAGGTCGAAAGCCATGCGTCCTCCGAAGCACAACCCAACCAGCCGTACTGCTTCTTAACACAGCGCGCCTCCAACCCGGAAGCCAGCCGCACCAATGTGTCGGAGGAAACACCGTGTACCTGGCCCCCTTGGTTGGCGCGCACTGCGCCCGGCCCGCCACAGGAGTCGCTGGAGCGCGATGAGACAAGGATATCCCTACCGGCCAAACCCTCCCTAACCCGGACGACGCTATTCCAATTGTGCGTCGCCCCACGGACCTCCCGGTCGCGGCCGGCTGCGACAGAGCCTGGGCGCGAACCCAGAGACTCTGGTGGCGCAGTTAGCACTGCGATGCAGTGCCCTAGACCACTGCGCCACCCGGGAGGCCATTGGTGTTGTTAGTTTAACTGGTGTTGTTAGTTTAACTGGTGTTGTTAGTTTAACTGGTGCTATTAGTTTAACTGGTTGTCACGATCGTCTTTGGGTGAGAGATTGGACCAAGGCGCAGCGTGTGGAAAGTACATCTTCTTTTATTCAGAAGAGGGAAAAAAACACGAAACGAACACTATACAACTAAACAAACAAAATAACAAACTGACGACCGTGAAGCTATAATAACAAAATGGTGCTGACACTGACCATTACATACTGACATAGACAATTACCCACAAAAAGCTAAAGCCTATGGTTGCCTTAAATATGGCTCCCAATCAGAGACAACAATAACCAGCTGTCTCTAATTGAGACCCAATTCAGGCAACCATAGACTTTCCTAGACACCTACACTGAACACTAAACCATCTCCTCTACTAAACCCCCTAAACCATACAACACCCTAGACAATACAAAAAACACACAAACTTCCCCATGTCACACCCTGACCTAACTAAAATAATAATGAAAACAAAGATAACTAAGGCCAGGGTGTGACACTGGTGTTATTAGTTTAACTGGTGCTATTAGTTTAACTGGTGGTGTTAGTTTAACTGGTGCTATTAGTTTAACTGGTGGTGTTAGTTTAACTGGTGTTGATAGTTTAACTGGTGTTATTAGTTTAACTGGTGTTATTAGTTTAACTGGTGTTATTAGTTTAACTGGTGTTATTAGTTTAACTGGTGTTGTTAGTTTAACTGGTGTTATTAGTCTAACTGGTGTTGTTAGTTTAACTGGTGCTATTAGTTTAACTGGTGTTGTTAGTTTAACTGGTGTTATTAGTTTAACTGGTGTTATTAGTTTAACTGGTGTTGTTAGTTTAACTGGTGCTATTAGTTTAACTGGTGTTATTAGTTTAACTGGTGTTATTAGTTTAACTGGTGTTGTTAGTTTAACTGGTGTTATTAGTTTAACTGGTGTTATTAGTTTAACTGGTATTATTAGTTTAACTGGTGTTATTAGTTTAACTGGTGTTATTAGTTTAACTGGTATTATTAGTTTAACTGGTATTATTAGTTTAACTGGTGCTATTAGTTTAACTGGTGTTATTAGTTTAACTGGTGTTATTAGTTTAACTGGTGTTATTAGTTTAACTGGTGTTGTTAGTTGTGTTATTAGTTTAACTGGTGTTATTAGTTTAACTGGTGTTATTAGTTTAACTGGTGTTATTAGTTTAACTGGTATTATTAGTTTAACTGGTATTATTAGTTTAACTGGTGTTATTAGTTTAACTGGTGTTATTAGTTTAACTGGTATTATTAGTTTAACTGGTATTATTAGTTTAACTGGTGCTATTAGTTTAACTGGTGTTATTAGTTTAACTGGTGTTATTAGTTTAACTGGTGTTATTAGTTTAACTGGTGTTGTCAGTTTAACTGGTGTTGTCAGTTTAACTGTTGCTATTAGTTTAACTGGTGTTATTAGTTTAACTGGTGCTATTAGTTTAACTGGTGGTGTTAGTTTAACTGGTGTTATTAGTTTAACTGGTGTTATTAGTTTAACTGGTGTTATTAGTTTAACTGGTGTTGTTAGTTTAACTGGTGTTGTTAGTTTAACTGGTGCTATTAGTTTAACTGGTGTTATTAGTTTAACTGGTATTATTAGTTTAACTGGTATTATTAGTTTAACTGGTGCTATTAGTTTAACTGGTGTTGTTAGTTTAACTGGTGTTATTAGTTTAACTGGTGTTATTAGTTTAACTGGTGTTGTTAGTTTAACTGGTGTTGTTAGTTTAACTGGTGTTATTAGTTTAACTGGTGTTATTAGTTTAACTGGTGTTGTTAGTTTAATTGGTGTTATTAGTTTAACTGGTGTTATTAGTTTAACTGGTGTTGTTAGTTTAACTGGTGTTATTAGTTTAACTGGTGTTATTAGTGTAACTGGTGTTATTAGTTTAACTGGTGTTATTAGTTTAACTGGTGTTATTAGTTTAACTGGTGTTATTAGTTTAACTGGTATTATTAGTTTAACTGGTGCTGTTAGTTTAACTGGTGTTGTTAGTTTAACTGGTGTTATTAGTTTAACTGGTGTTATTAGTTTAACTGGTGTTATTAGTTTAACTGGTGTTGTTAGTTTAACTGGTGTTATTAGTTTAACTGGTGCTATTAGTTTAACTGGTGTTATTAGTTTAACTGGTGTTATTAGTTTAACTGGTGTTGTTAGTTTAACTGGTGCTATTAGTTTAACTGGTGTTATTAGTTTAACTGGTGCTATTAGTTTAACTGGTGGTGTTAGTTTAACTGGTGTTATTAGTTTAACTGGTGGTGTTAGTTTAACTGGTGTTGATAGTTTAACTGGTGTTATTAGTTTAACTGGTGTTATTAGTTTAACTGGTGCTATTAGTTTAACTGGTTTTATTAGTTTAACTGGTGTTGTTAGTTTAACTGGTGCTATTAGTTTAACTGGTGTTATTAGTTTAACTGGTGTTATTAGTTTAACTGGTGTTATTCGTTTAACTGGTGTTATTAGTTTAACTGGTGTTATTAGTTTAACTGGTGTTATTAGTTTAACTGGTGTTATTAGTTTAACTGGTATTATTAGTTTAACTGATATTATTAGTTTAACTGGTGCTATTAGTTTAACTGGTGTTATTAGTTTAACTGGTGTTATTAGTTTAACTGGCGTTATTAGTTTAACTGGTGTTATTAGTTTAACTGGTGTTATTAGTTTAACTGGTATTATTAGTTTAACTTGTATTATTAGTTTAACTGGTGCTGTTAGTTTAACTGGTGTTGTTAGTTTAACTGGTGTTATTAGTTTAACTGGTGTTATTAGTTTAACTGGTGTTATTAGTTTAACTGGTGTTGTTAGTTTAACTGGTGTTATTAGTTTAACTGGTGTTATTAGTTTAACTGGTGTTATTAGTTTAACTGGTGTTGTTAGTTTAACTGGTGTTGTTAGTTTAACTGGTGTTATTAGTTTAACTGGTGTTATTAGTTTAACTGGTGTTGTTAGTTTAACTGGTGCTATTAGTTTAACTGGTGTTATTAGTTTAACTGGTGCTATTAGTTTAACTGGTGGTGTTAGTTTAACTGGTGTAAGGGTAAAGTGACTAGTCAATCAGGATAGATAATAAACAGTAGCAGCAGTGTTGGTAGTGGAGGTAATATAATGTAGATAAGGGTAAAGTGACTAGTCAATCAGGATATATAATAAACAGTAATAGCAGTGTTGGTAGTGGAGGTAATATAATGTAGATAAGGGTAAAGTGACTAGTCAATCAGGATAGATAATAAACAGAGTAACAGCAGTGTTGGTAGTTGAGGTAATATAATGTAGATGTAACGATCGTCGTAATATTCTTCCTCCTCCTCGGACGAGGAGAGGCGAGACGGGTCGGACCAATAAGCAGAGTGATTCGTGTCCATGATATTTTAATGAATCGAACTGAACACTTAACATACAAAAAACAACAAAACGTGACAAAACCGAAAACAGTCCCGTGTGGCACGAAACACTGACACGAGATACAACCACCCACAAAACACACGTGAAACCCCGGCTGCCTTAGTATGATTCTCAATCAGGGACAAACGATCTACAGCTGCGTCTGACTGAGAATCATACCAGGCCGAACACAAAAACCCCAACATAGAAAAACACACATAGACCAACCCACCCAACTCACGCCCTGACCAACTAAATAAATACAAGAAAAAAGGAAAACAGGTCAGGAACGTGACATAACCCCCCCCTTAAGGTGCGAACTCCGGGCGCACCCGCATAAACTCTAGGGGAGGGTCTGGGTGGGCGTCTGTCCACGGTGGCGGCTCTGGCGCTGGTCGTGGTCCCCAACCCACCATAGTCAAACCCCTCTTCCGTGGTCTCCTCCCAATGGCCACCCTCCATGTCAAACCCACTCTACCAAAAGGCAGCACCGGACTGAGGGGCAGCTCCGGACTGAGGGGCAGCACCAGACTGAGGGACAGCACCGGACTGAGGGGCGGATCCTGGCTGGCTGGCTCTGGCGGATCCTGGCTGGCTGGCTCTGGCGGATCCTGGCTGGCTGGCTCTGGCGGATCCTGGCTGGCTGGCTCTGGCGGATCCTGGCTGGCTGGCTCTGGCGGATCCTGGCTGGCTGGCTCTGGCGGATCCTGGCTGGACGGCTCTGGCAGGTCCTGGCTGGACGGCTCTGGCAGGTCCTGGCTGGACGGCTCTGGCAGGTCCTGGCTGGACGGCTCTGGCAGGTCCTGGCTGGACGGCTCTGGCAGGTCCTGGCTGGACGGCTCTGGCTGGTCCTGGCTGGACGGCTCTGAAAGCTCAGTACCGACGGACAGCGCTGGGCAGGCAGACAGTTCAGGCGCCGCTGGGCAGACGGCAGACTCTGGCCGGCTGAGACGCACTGTAGACCTGGTGCGTGGTATAGGCACTGGCTGCGCTGGAGAGGAGGAAGGCTCTGACAGCGCTGGACAGGTGGGAGCAGCTGGAGAGAGAACCCGGAGAGACAGCCTGGTGCGGGGGGCTGCCACCGGTGGACTGGTACTTGGAGGTGGCACCGGGTATACCGGACCGTGAAGGAGGACACGTGCTCTTGAGCACCGAGCCTGCCCAACCTTACCAGGTTGAATGGTGCCCGTAGCCCTGCCAGTGCGGCGAGGTGGAATAGCCCGCACTGGGCTATGCTGGCGAACCGGGGACACCATTCGTAAGGCTGGTGCCATGTATGCCGGCCCGAGGAGACGCACTGGAGGCCAGATGCGTTGGGCCAGCTTCATGACATCCGGCTCGATGCCCAACTTAGCCCTACCAGTGCGGCGAGGTGGAATAGCCCGCACTGGGCTAAGCACGCGTACTGGGGACACCGTGCGCTTTACCGCATAACACGGTGTCTGACCAGTACGACGCCCTCTCACTCCACGGTAAGCACGGGGAGTTGGCTCAGGTATCCTACCCGGCTTTGCCACACTCCTCGTGTGCCCTCCCCCAAGACATTTTTGGGTCTGACTCTCGGGCTCCCAACCGCGTCGCCGCGCTGCCTCCTCATACCAGCGCCTCTCTGCCTTCGCTGCTTCCAGCTCCGCCTTGGGACGGCGATATTCCCCTGGCTGAGCCCAGGGTCCTTTGCCGTCCAGGATCTCCTCCCAAGTCCAGGAGTCCTGGGTTTTTTCCCACTGCTGTCGCTGCCCGTTTGCACTCCGCTTGATCCTAGATTGGTGGGTGGTTCTGTAACGATCGTCGTAATATTCTTCCTCCTCCTCGGACGAGGAGAGGCGAGACGGGTCGGACCAATAAGCAGAGTGATTCGTGTCCATGATATTTTAATGAATCGAACTGAACACTTAACATACAAAAACCAACAAAACGTGACAAAACCGAAAACAGTCCCGTGTGGCACGAAACACTGACACCCCGGCTGCCTTAGTATGATTCTCAATCAGGGACAAACGATCTACAGCTGCCTCTGACTGAGAATCATACCAGGCCGAACACAAAAACCCCAACATAGAAAAACACACATAGACCAACCCACCCAACTCACGCCCTGACCAACTAAATAAATACAAGAAAAAAGGAAAACAGGTCAGGAACGTGACAGTAGATAAGGGTAAAGTGACTAGTCAATCAGGATAGATAATAAACAGTAACAGCAGTGTTGGTAGTTGAGGTAATATAATGTAGATAAGGGTAAAGTGACTAGTCAATCAGGATAGATAATAAACAGAGTAGCAGCAGTGTTGGTAGTTGAGGTAATATAATGTAGATAAGGGTAAAGTGACTAGTCAATCAGGATAGATAATAAACAGAGTAACAGCAGTGTTGGTAGTGGAGGTAATATAATGTAGATAAGGGTAAAGTGACTAGTCAATCAGGATAGATAATAAACAGTAACAGCAGTGTTGGTAGTTGAGGTAATATAATGTAGATAAGGGTAAAGTGACTAGTCAATCAGTATAGATAATAAACAGAGTAGCAGCAGTGTATGTGAAGAGTGAAAGCATGTCTGTGTGTGTGTGTGTGTGTGTGTGTGTGTGTGTGTGTGTGTGTGTGTGTGTGTGTGTGGGTGTGGGTGTGGGTGTGTGTGTGTGTGTGTGTGTGGGTGTGGGTGTGTGTGTGTGTGTGTGTGTGTGTGAGCGTATGTAGTGTGTGAGTGTGCGGGTAGAGTCCGGTCAGTGTGCGGGTAGAGTCCGGTCAGTGTGCGGGTAGAGTCCGGTCAGTGTACGGGTAGAGTCCGGTCAGTGTGCGGGTAGAGTCCGGTCAGTGTGCGGGTAGAGTCCAGTCAGTGTGTGGGTAGAGTCCAGTCAGTGTGCGGGTAGAGTCCAGTCAGTGTGCGGGTAGAGTCCAGTCAGTGTGCGGGTAGAGTCCAGTCAGTGTGTGGGTAGAGTCCAGTCAGTGTGTGGGTAGAGTCCAGTCAGTGTGTGGGTAGAGTCCAGTCAGTGTGTGGGTAGAGTCCAGTCAGCGTGTGGGTAGAGTCCAGTCAGCGTGTGGGTAGAGTCCAGTCAGCGTGTGGGTAGAGTCCAGTCAGCGTGTGGGTAGAGTCCAGTCAGCGTGTGGGTAGAGTCCAGTCAGGGTGCGGGTAGAGTCCAGTCAGGGTGCGGGTAGAGTCCAGTCAGTGTGTGGGTAGAGTCCAGTCAGTGTGTGGGTAGAGTCCAGTCAGTGTGCGGGTAGAGTCCAGTCAGGGTGCGGGTAGAGTCCAGTCAGGGTGCGGGTAGAGTCCAGTCAGTGTGTGGGTAGAGTCCAGTTAGTGTGTGGGTAGAGTCCAGTCAGTGTGTGTGTAGAGTCCAGTCAGTGTGTGGGTAGAGTCCAGTCAGTGTGTGGGTAGAGTCCAGTCAGTGTGTGGGTAGAGTCCAGTCAGTGTGTGGGTAGAGTCCAGTCAGTGTGTGGGTAGAGTCCAGTCAGTGTGCGGGTAGAGTCCAGTCAGGGTGCGGGTAGAGTCCAGTCAGTGTGTGGGTAGAGTCCAGTCAGTGTGTGGGTAGAGTCCAGTCAGTGTGTGGGTAGAGTCCAGTCAGTGTGTGGGTAGAGTCCAGTCAGTGTGTGGGTAGAGTCCAGTCAGCGTGTGGGTAGAGTCCAGTCAGTGTGCGGGTAGAGTCTAGTCAGTGTGCGGGTAGAGTCCAGTCAGTGTGCGGGTAGAGTCCAGTCAGTGTGTGGGTAGAGTCCAGTCAGTGTGTGGGTAGAGTCCAGTCAGTGTGTGGGTAGAGTCCAGTCAGTGTGTGGGTAGAGTCCAGTCAGCGTGTGGGTAGAGTCCAGTCAGTGTGTGCGTAGAGTCCAGTCAGCGTGTGGGTAGAGTCCAGTCAGCGTGTGGGTAGAGTCCAGTCAGCGTGTGGGTAGAGTCCAGTCAGCGTGTGGGTAGAGTCCAGTCAGGGTGCGGGTAGAGTCCAGTCAGGGTGCGGGTAGAGTCCAGTCAGTGTGTGGGTAGAGTCCAGTCAGTGTGTGGGTAGAGTCCAGTCAGTGTGCGGGTAGAGTCCAGTCAGGGTGCGGGTAGAGTCCAGTCAGGGTGCGGGTAGAGTCCAGTCAGTGTGTGGGTAGAGTCCAGTTAGTGTGTGGGTAGAGTCCAGTCAGTGTGTGTGTAGAGTCCAGTCAGTGTGTGGGTAGAGTCCAGTCAGTGTGTGGGTAGAGTCCAGTCAGTGTGTGGGTAGAGTCCAGTCAGTGTGTGGGAAGAGTCCAGTCAGTGTGTGGGTAGAGTCCAGTCAGTGTGCGGGTAGAGTCCAGTCAGGGTGCGGGTAGAGTCCAGTCAGTGTGTGGGTAGAGTCCAGTCAGTGTGTGGGTAGAGTCCAGTCAGTGTGTGGGTAGAGTCCAGTCAGTGTGTGGGTAGAGTCCAGTCAGAGTGTGGGTAGAGTCCAGTCAGTGTGTGGGTAGAGTCCAGTCAGCGTGTGGGTAGAGTCCAGTCAGCGTGTGGGTAGAGTCCAGTCAGTGTGTGGGTAGAGTCCAGTCAGCGTGTGGGTAGAGTCCAGTCAGCGTGTGGGTAGAGTCCAGTCAGCGTGTGGGTAGAGTCCAGTCAGGGTGCGGGTAGAGTCCAGTCAGGGTGCGGGTAGAGTCCAGTCAGGGTGCGGGTAGAGTCCAGTCAGTGTGTGGGTAGAGTCCAGTTAGTGTGTGGGTAGAGTCCAGTCAGTGTGTGTGTAGAGTCCAGTCAGTGTGTGGGTAGAGTCCAGTCAGTGTGTGGGTAGAGTCCAGTCAGTGTGTGGGTAGAGTCCAGTCAGTGTGTGGTTAGAGTCCAGTCAGTGTGTGGGTAGAGTCCAGTCAGTGTGCGGGTAGAGTCCAGTCAGGGTGCGGGTAGAGTCCAGTCAGTGTGTGGGTAGAGTCCAGTCAGTGTGTGGGTAGAGTCCAGTCAGTGTGCGGGTAGAGTCCAGTCAGTGTGTGGGTAGAGTCCAGTCAGTGTGTGTGGGTAGAGTCCAGTCAGTGTGCGGGTAGAGTCCAGTCAGTGTGTGGGTAGAGTCCAGTCAGTGTGTGTGTAGAGTCCAGTCAGTGTGCGGGTAGAGCCCAGTCAGTGTGTGGGTAGAGTCCAGTCAGTGTGTGGGTAGAGTCCAGTCAGTGTGTGGGTAGAGTCCAGTCAGTGTGTGGGTAGAGTCCAGTCAGTGTGTGGGTAGAGTCCAGTCAGTGTGTGGGTAGAGTCCAGTCAGTGTGTGGGTAGAGTCCAGTCAGTGTGTGGGTAGAGTCTAGTGAGGATGCTTCGGCCGATGCAAGA
>NW_024058313.1:30000-32500 GCF_016432855.1 Salvelinus namaycush
AGTGAAAACAATAGTGGTCCTAAAACGGAACCTTGAGGAACACCGAAATGTACAGTTGATTTGTCAGAGGACAAACCATTCACAGAGACAAACTGATATCTTTCCGACAGATAAGATCTAAACCAGGCCAGAACTTGTCCGTGTAGACCAATTTGGGTTTCCAGTCTCTCCAAAAGAATGTGGTGATCGATGGTGTCAAAGGCAGCACTAAGGTCTAGTAGCACGAAGACAGATGCAGAGCCTCGGTCTGACGCCATTAAAAGGTCATTTACCACCTTCACAAGTGCAGTCTCAGTGTGTCACACCCTGGCCTTAGTTATCTTTGTTTTCATTATTATTTTAGTTAGGTCAGGGTGTGACATGGGGAAGTTTGTGTGTTTTTGTATTGTCTAGGGTGTTGTATGGTTTAGGGGGGTTAAATAGAGTAGATGGGTTAGTGTTCAGTGTAGGTGTCTAGGAAAGTCTATGGTTGCCTGAATTGGTTCTCAATCAGACAGCTGGTTATTGTTGTCTCTGATTGGGAGCCATATTTAAGGCAGCCATAGGCTTTAGCTGTTGGTGGGTAATTGTCTATGTCTAAGTGTTTAGTGTCAGCACTTATGTTTGATTAGCTTCACGGTCGTCAGTTTTGTTATTTTGTTAGTTCGTGATTAGTTGTTCGTTTCTTGTTTGTTTTTTCTCTCTTCTTAAAATAAAGAAGATGTATTTTGCACACGCTGCGCCTTGGTCCAATCTCTCACACAGTGCTATGATGGGGTCTAAAACCAGACTGAAGCATTTCGTATACATTGTTTGTCTTCAGGAAGGCAGTGAGTTGCTGCGCAACAGCTTTTTCTAAAATTTTTGAGAGGAATGGAAGATTCGATATAGGCCGATAGTTTTTTATATTTTCCGGGTCAAGGTTTGGCTTTTTCAAGAGAGGCTTTATTACTGCCACTTTTAGTGAGTTTGGTACACATCCGGTGGATAGAGAGCCGTTTATTATGTTCAACATAGGAGGGCCAAGCACAGGAAGCAGCTCTTTCAGTAGTTTAGTAGGAATAGGATCCAGTATGCAGCTTGAAGGTTTAGAGGCCATGATTATTTTCATCATTGTGTCAAGAGATATAGTACTAAAACACTTAAGTGTCTCTCCCGATCCCAGGCCCTGGCAGAGCTGTGCAGATCCAGGACAGCTAAGCCCTGGAGGAATACGCAGATTTAAAGAGGAGTCCGTAATTT
The DNA here is from genome assembly GCF_016432855.1 of Salvelinus namaycush. NCBI lineage: Eukaryota > Metazoa > Chordata > Actinopteri > Salmoniformes > Salmonidae > Salvelinus > Salvelinus namaycush. The sequence goes on from NW_024058313.1 coordinate 31,222, forward strand.
GCTTTCTAATGATCATGATCTTTTCCTCAAAGAAGTTCATGAATTTATTACTGCTGAAGTGAAAGCCATCCTCTCTTGGGGAATGCTGCTTTTTAGTTAGCTTTGCAACAGTATCAAAAAGACATTTTGGATTGTTCTTATTTTCCTCAATTAAGTTGGAAAAGTAGGATGATCGAGCAGCAGTGAGGGCTCTTCGATACTGCACGGTACTGTCTTTCCAAGCTAGTCGGAAGACTTCCAGTTTGGTGTGACGCCATTTCCGTTCCAATTTTCTGGAAGCTTGCTTCAGAGCTCGGGTATTTTCTGTATACCAGGGAGCTAGTTTCTTATGACAAATGTTTTTCGTTTTTAGGGGTGCAACTGCATCTAGGGTATTGCGCAAGGTTAAATTGAGTTCCTCAGTTAGGTGGTTAACTTCTACTTAATCACAATCCCGGATCCGGGAGCACCCCCATCAGTAAAAAAGCTGACTAGCATAGCCTAGCATAGCGTCACAAGTAAATACTAGCATCTAAATTTTTGTAAGTCGCTCTGGATAAGAGCGTCTGCTAAATGACTTAAATGTAAATGTAAATGTAAATATCATTAAATCACAAGTCCAAGACACCAGATGAAAGATACACATCTTGTGAATCCAGCCATCATTTCTGATTTTTAAAATGTTTTACAGGGAAGACACAATATGTAAATCTATTAGCTAACCACGATAGCAAAAGACACAACTTTTTTTTCCACCATTTTTTTCCTGCATAGGTAGCTATCACAATTTCGACCAAATAAAGATATAAATAGCCACTAACCAAGAAACAACTTAATCAGATGACAGTCTGATAACATATTTATTGTATAGGATATGTTTTGTTAGAAAAATTTGCATATTTCAGGTATAAATCATAGTTTACCATTGCAGCCACCATCACAACTCTCAGCAAAGCAACTAGAATAACTACAGAGACCATCGTGTATTACCTAAATACTCATCATAAAACATTTCTGAAAAATACACAGCGTACAGCAAATGAAAGACAAAGATCTTGTGAATCCAGCCAATATTTCAGATTTTTTAAGTGTTTTACAGCGAAAACACAATATAGCATTATATTAGCTTACTACAATAGCCAACCACACAACAGCATTGATTCAGGCCAACAATAGCGATAACGAATAAACCAGCAAAAGATATAAATTTTTTCACTAACCTTCTCAAAACTTCTTCAGATGACAGTCCTATAACATCATATTACACAATACATATAGAGTTTGTTCGAAAATGTGCATA
>NW_024058313.1:37500-45000 GCF_016432855.1 Salvelinus namaycush
TATGCAGATACCATGTTGTTACTATGCAGTTACCATGCATTTACCATGCAGTTACCATGCAGTTACCATGCAGTTACCATGCAGATTTTATGCAGTTACCATGTTGTTACCATACAGTTACCATGCAGATGCTATGCAGTTACTATGCAGATACCATGCAGTTACTGTGCAGTTACCATGCAGAATCTATGCAGATACCATGTTGTTACTATACAGTTACAATGCAGTTATCATGCAGTTACCATGCAGTTACTGTGCAGTTACCATGCAGTTACCCTGCAGTTACCATGCAGTTACCATGTACTTACTATGCAGTTACCATACAGTTACCATGCAGTTACCATGCAGATGCTATGCAGTTACCATTTACTTATGCAGTTACCCTGCAGTTACTATGCAGTTACCATGCAGTTACCCTGCAGTTACCATGCAGTTACCGTGCATTTACTACACAGTTACCATGCAGTTACCATGCAGTTACTACGCAGTTACTATGCAGTTACCATGCAGTTACCATACAGTTACCATGCAGTTACTATGCAGTTACCATACAGTTACCATGCAGTTACCGTGCATTTACTATGCAGTTACCATGCAGTTACCATGCAGTTACCATGCAGTTACCATACAGTTACCATGCAGTTACTATGCAGTTACCATACAGTTACCATGCAGTTACCGTGCATTTACTATGCAGTTACCATGCAGTTACTATGCAGTTACCATGCAGTTACCCTGCAGTTACCATGCAGTTACCGTACAGATACCATGCAGTTACTGTGCAGTTACCATGCAGAATTTATGCAGTTACCATGTTGTTACCATACAGTTACCATGCAGATGCTATGCAGTTACTATGCAGTTACCTTGCAGTTACCATGCAGTTACCGTGCAGATACCATGCAGTTACTGTGCAGTTACCATGCAGAATTTATGCAGATACCATGTTGTTACTATGCAGTTACCATGCAGTTACCATGCAGTTACCATGCAGTTACCATGCAGTTACCATGCAGATTTTATGCAGTTACCATGTTGTTACCATACAGTTACCATGCAGATGCTATGCAGTTACTATGCAGATACCATGCAGTTACTGTGCAGTTACCATGCAGAATTTATGCAGATACCATGTTGTTACTATGCAGTTACCATGCAGTTACCATGCAGTTACCATGCAGTTACCATGCAGTTACCATGCAGTTACCATACAGTTACCATGCAGTTACCATGCAGGTACCATGTACTTACTATGCAGTTACCATACAGTTACCATGCAGTTACCATGCAGTTACCGTACAGATACCATGCAGTTACTGTGCAGTTACCATGCAGAATTTATGCAGTTACCATGTTGTTACCATACAGTTACCATGCAGATGCTATGCAGTTACTATGCAGTTACCTTGCATTTACTACGCAGTTACCATGCAGTTACCATGCAGTTACCGTGCAGATACCATGCAGTTACTGTGCAGTTACCATGCAGAATTTATGCAGATACCATGTTGTTACTATGCAGTTACCATGCAGTTACCATGCAGTTACCATGCAGTTACCATACAGTTACCATGCAGTTACCATGCAGGTACCATGTACTTACTATGCAGTTACCATGCAGTTACCATGCAGTTACCATGCAGTTACCATATAGTTACCATGCAGTTACCATACAGTTACCATGCAGTTACCATGCAGTTACTGTGCAGTTACCATGCAGAATTTATGCAGTTACCATGTTGTTACTATGCAGTTACCATGCAGATGCTATGCAGTTACTATGCAGTTACCATGCAGTTACTATGCAGTTACCATGCAGTTACCATGCAGTTACTATGCAGTTACCATGCAGTTACGCTGCAGTTACCATGCAGTTACCATGTACTTACTATGCAGTTACCATACAGTTACCATGCAGTTACCATGCAGTTACCATGCAGAATTTATGCAGTTACCATGTTGTTACCATACAGTTATCATGCAGATGCTATGCAGTTACTATGCAGTTACCATGCAGTTACTATGCAGTTACCTTGCATTTACTATGCAGTTACCATGCAGTTACCATGCAGTTACCGTGCAGATACCATGCAGTTACTGTGCAGTTACCATGCAGATGCTATGCAGTTACCATTTACTTATGCAGTTACCATGCAGTTACTATGCAGTTACCCTGAAGTTACCATGCAGTTACCGTGCATCTACTACGCAGTTACCATGCAGTTACCATGCAGTTACTACGCAGTTACTATGCAGTTACCATGCAGTTACCATACAGTTACCATGCAGTTACTATGCAGTTACCATGCAGTTACCCTGCAGTTACCATGCAGTTACCATGTACTTACTATGCAGTTACCATACAGTTACCATGCAGTTACCATGCAGAATTTATGCAGTTACCATGTTGTTACCATACAGTTACCATGCAGATGCTATGCAGTTACTATGCAGTTACCTTGCATTTACTACGCAGTTACCATGCAGTTACCATGCAGTTACCATGCAGATACCATGCAGTTACTGTGCAGTTACCATGCAGAATTTATGCAGATACCATGTTGTTACTATGCAGTTACCATGCAGTTACCATGCAGTTACTGTGCAGTTACCATGCAGATGCTATGCAGTTACCATTTACTTATGCAGTTACCATGCAGTTACTATGCAGTTACCCTGCAGTTACCATGCAGTTACCGTGCATCTACTATACAGTTACCATGCAGTTACCATGCAGTTACCATGCAGTTACTATGCAGTTACCATGCAGTTACCATACAGGTAGCATGCAGTTACTATGCAGTTACCATGCAGTTACCCTGCAGTTACCATGCAGTTACCATGTACTTACTATGCAGTTACCATACAGTTACCATGCAGTTACCATGCAGTTACCGTGCAGAATTAATGCAGTTACCATGTTGTTACCATACAGTTACCATGCAGATGCTATGCAGTTACTATGCAGTTACCATGCAGTTACTATGCAGTTACCTTGCATTTACTACGCAGTTACCATGCAGTTACTGTGCAGTTACCATGCAGAATTTATGCAGATACCATGTTGTTACTATGCAGTTACCATGCAGTTACCATGCAGTTACCATGCAGTTACCATACAGTTACCATGCAGTTACCATGCAGGTACCATGTACTTACTATGCAGTTACCATGCAGTTACCATGCAGTTACCATGCAGTTACCATGCAGTTACCATACAGTTACCATGCAGTTACCATACAGTTACCATGCAGTTACCATGCAGTTACTGTGCAGTTACCATGCAGAATTTATGCAGTTACCATTTACTTATGCAGTTACTATGCAGTTACCATGCAGTTACCATGCAGTTACCATGCAGTTACCATACAGTTACCATGCAGTTACCATGCAGTTACCATGCAGTTACCATGCAGTTACCATACAGTTACCATGCAGTTACCATGCAGGTACCATGTACTTACTATGCAGTTATCATGCAGTTACTATGCAGTTACCTTGCATTTACTATGCAGTTACCATGCAGTTACCATGCAGTTACCGTGCAGATACCATGCAGTTACTGTGCAGTTACCATGCAGAATTTATGCAGTTACCATGTTGTTACTATGCAGTTACCATGCAGATGCTATGCAGTTACTATGCAGTTACCATGCAGTTACTATGCAGTTACCATGCAGTTACCATGCAGTTACTATGCAGTTACCATGCAGTTACGCTGCAGTTACCATGCAGTTACCATGTACTTACTATGCAGTTACCATACGGTTACCATGCAGTTACCATGCAGTAACCATGCAGAATTTATGCAGTTACCATGTTGTTACCATACAGTTACCATGCAGATGCTATGCAGTTACTATGCAGTTACCATGCAGTTACTATGCAGTTACCGTGCATTTACTACGCAGTTACCATGCAGTTACCATACAGTTACCATGCAGTTACTATGCAGTTACCATGCAGTTACCCTGCAGTTACCATGCAGGTACCATGTACTTACTATGCAGTTACCATGCAGTTACCATGCAGTTACCATGCAGTTACCATGCAGTTACCATACAGTTACCATGCAGTTACCATACAGTTACCATGCAGTTACCATGCAGTTACTGTGCAGTTACCATGCAGAATTTATGCAGTTACCATTTACTTATGCAGTTACTATGCAGTTACCATGCAGTTACCATGCAGTTACCATGCAGTTACCATACAGTTACCATGCAGTTACCATGCAGTTACCATGCAGTTACCATGCAGTTACCATACAGTTACCATGCAGTTACCATGCAGGTACCATGTACTTACTATGCAGTTACCATGCAGTTACTATGCAGTTACCTTGCATTTACTATGCAGTTACCATGCAGTTACCATGCAGTTACCGTGGAGATACCATGCAGTTACTGTGCAGTTACCATGCAGAATTTATGCAGTTACCATGTTGTTACTATGCAGTTACCATGCAGATGCTATGCAGTTACTATGCAGTTACCATGCAGTTACTATGCAGTTACCATGCAGTTACCATGCAGTTACTATGCAGTTACCATGCAGTTACGCTGCAGTTACCATGCAGTTACCATGTACTTACTATGCAGTTACCATACGGTTACCATGCAGTTACCATGCAGTTACCATGCAGAATTTATGCAGTTACCATGTTGTTACCATACAGTTACCATGCAGATGCTATGCAGTTACTATGCAGTTACCATGCAGTTACTATGCAGCTACCGTGCATTTACTACGCAGTTACCATGCAGTTACCATGCAGTTACTATGCAGTTACCATGCAGTTACCCTGCAGTTACCATGCAGTTACCATGCAGTTACTGTGCAGTTACCATGCAGAATTTATGCAGATACCATGTTGTTACTATGCAGTTACCATGCAGTTACCATGCAGTTACCATGCAGTTACCATGCAGTTACCATGCAGTTACCATGCAGAATTTATGCAGTTACCATGTTGTTACCATACAGTTACCATGCAGATGCTATGCAGTTACTATGCAGTTACCTTGCATTTACTACGCAGTTACCTTGCAGTTACCATGCAGTTACCATACAGTTACCATGCAGTTACTATGCAGTTACCATGCAGTTACCCTGCAGTTACCATGCAGTTACCATGCAGTTACTGTGCAGTTACCATGCAGAATTTATGCAGTTACCATTTACTTATGCAGTTACTATGCAGTTACCATGCAGTTACCATGCAGTTACCATGCAGTTACCATACAGTTACCATGTTGTTACCATACAGTTACCATGCAGATGCTATGCAGTTACTATGCAGTTACCATGCAGTTACTATGCAGTTACCGTGCATTTACTACGCAGTTACCATGCAGTTACCATACAGTTACCATGCAGTTACTATGCAGTTACCATGCAGTTACCCTGCAGTTACCATGCAGGTACCATGTACTTACTATGCAGTTACCATGCAGTTACCATGCAGTTACCATGCAGTTACCATGCAGTTACCATGCAGTTACCATACAGTTACCATGCAGTTACCATACAGTTACCATGCAGTTACCATGCAGTTACTGTGCAGTTACCATGCAGAATTTATGCAGTTACCATTTACTTATGCAGTTACTATGCAGTTACCATGCAGTTACCATGCAGTTACCATACAGTTACCATGCAGTTACCATGCAGGTACCATGTACTTACTATGCAGTTACCATGCAGTTACTATGCAGTTACCTTGCATTTACTATGCAGTTACCATGCAGTTACCATGCAGTTACCGTGCAGATACCATGCAGTTACTGTGCAGTTACCATGCAGAATTTATGCAGTTACCATGTTGTTACTATGCAGTTACCATGCAGATGCTATGCAGTTACTATGCAGTTACCATGCAGTTACTATGCAGTTACCATGCAGTTACCATGCAGTTACTATGCAGTTACCATGCAGTTACGCTGCAGTTACCATGCAGTTACCATGTACTTACTATGCAGTTACCATACGGTTACCATGCAGTTACCATGCAGTTACCATGCAGAATTTATGCAGTTACCATGTTGTTACCATACAGTTACCATGCAGATGCTATGCAGTTACTATGCAGTTACCATGCAGTTACTATGCAGTTACCGTGCATTTACTACGCAGTTACCATGCAGTTACCATACAGTTACCATGCAGTTACTATGCAGTTACCCTGCAGTTACCATGCAGTTACCATGTACTTACTATGCAGTTACCATACAGTTACCATGCAGTTACCTTGCAGAATTTATGCAGTTACCATGTTGTTACCATACAGTTACCATGCAGATGCTATGCAGTTACTATGCAGTTACCTTGCATTTACTACGCAGTTACCTTGCAGTTACCATGCAGTTACCATACAGTTACCATGCAGTTACTATGCAGTTACCATGCAGTTACCCTGCAGTTACCATGCAGTTACCATGTACTTACTATGCAGTTACCATACAGTTACCATGCAGTTACCATGCAGAATTTATGCAGTTACCATGTTGTTACCATACAGTTACCATGCAGATGCTATGCAGTTACTATGCAGTTACCTTGCATTTACTACGCAGTTACCATGCAGTTACCATGCAGTTACAATGCAGATACCATGCAGTTACTGTGCAGTTACCATGCAGAATTTATGCAGATACCATGTTGTTACCATACAGTTACCATGCAGATGCTATGCAGTTACTATGCAGTTACCATGCAGTTACTATGCAGTTACCGTGCATTTACTACGCAGTTACCATGCAGTTACCATACAGTTACCATGCAGTTACTATGCAGTTACCATGCAGTTACCCTGCAGTTACCATGCAGTTACCATGTACTTACTATGCAGTTACCATACAGTTACCATGCAGTTACCATGCAGTTACCATACAGTTACCATGCAGTTACCATACAGTTACCATGCAGTTACCATGCAGTTACTGTGCAGTTACCATGCAGAATTTATGCAGTTACCATTTACTTATGCAGTTACTATGCAGTTACCATGCAGTTACCATGCAGTTACCATGCAGTTACCATACAGTTACCATGCAGTTACCATGCAGGTACCATGTACTTACTATGCAGTTATCATGCAGTTACTATGCAGTTACCTTGCATTTACTATGCAGTTACCATGCAGTTACCATGCAGTTACCGTGCAGATACCATGCAGTTACTGTGCAGTTACCGTGAAGAATTTATGCAGTTACCATGTTGTTACTATGCAGTTACCATGCAGATGCTATGCAGTTACTATGCAGTTACCATGCAGTTACTATGCAGTTACCATGCAGTTACCATGCAGTTACCATGCAGTTACTATGCAGTTACCATGCAGTTACCATGCAGAATTTATGCAGTTACCATGTTGTTACCATGCAGTTACCATGCAGTTACTACGCAGTTACTATGCAGTTACCATGCAGTTACCATACAGTTACCATGCAGTTACTATGCAGTTACCTTGCATTTACTACGCAGTTACCATGCAGTTAC